>NW_020799101.1:34218078-34231646 GCF_003259725.1 Athene cunicularia | reverse complement strand
GCTCCCGGCGCGGCTCTGCAAGTTGCGGCGCATCCGCGGGTGCGGCGGTTCCGCGGTCGCGCATCCTCCGTGCGCAGCCACGGCCCCTCGCCGCCCTTCCCCCGCTGCCGGGCCGCGCCAGCTCCTCCCGTGTACCGACCGCGCGTGTGCTTGCTGCGGGGGTCTGTCCCCTTAGGAAGATGACACAGGGGCAATATGGAAGATCTCCCTTTTCTGCCCATCACAACAGCCTAAAAATAAACTGAAGGTTCTTGGTGG
Source organism: Athene cunicularia (assembly GCF_003259725.1). Taxonomy (NCBI): domain Eukaryota; kingdom Metazoa; phylum Chordata; class Aves; order Strigiformes; family Strigidae; genus Athene; species Athene cunicularia. The sequence goes on along the minus strand of NW_020799101.1, from coordinate 34,231,388 downwards.
GTTAACGGTTACAGAAATGCGATACTACCTATTCCTGGGATTGTGTCCGTCTGCCCGCTGTGATTTCTCTCCCTGGCTTAATAGTATTACCCAACTGCAGGTTTACAGGGTAACACCGCAGCAACGGCAACCATCGCTAAGGACTTGCAGATAAAGCTCCCCACGTTAAGCAAATCTACATACATCCTCCATTAGCAGAGGTTAACAAAGACAACTGTACAAGGATCTTACCCCATGAAAGCTATCATTCAACAGCACTTGGCAAAACTGCAATTTGTGAAGGCTATTTTATGTAACACATCTTCACTGCTACTGCTGTGAATGTGACAATTTCCATTTTAGGATAGCTATCTACAGAAAAACTCTGAGATTACCCCATAAAACACAACAGATCCATGAACTATGCTTTCACATGGAAATCATTCTCTCTAGCACACTATACATGTCTGTAACTTGCAGGATTAAGCAGCAGGGACATCCACTGGGCATCTAGTGATTCTAATCTTTATGGAAATAGATGTGTGCCTAAACTGTTCCGTAAAACGTCTAACACAGCCTACAACTTTGACAATCTCTCCTGGCGTTTAAGGGTTTGTCAGGTCCCTATTAAAAAAATCTCCCTTTCCGATGTTTAAGTCAACTGGTTCAAGACCAGCTTGTAGTAATGATCAAAAATAGTTTACTGCTCCATCCACAACACATTGTCAAAGCTACATTAGCATTCAAAATACTTGGTACCTATTAACAGAAAAAAAAAAAAAATCTCAAGTCTTGCCCTTTCAGACAGCTCACTATTACAGGAGTCAGATCTCATTTTCTTCCTCATTACATTGCCTTTTATCTCCTTCTGTTCTATTTCCATCTCCTAGGTCCTTGCATGAGCTGGCAATTTACCTCAGTGAAATGCTACAAAACGTGGTGTTCTGGTGCCTACACTCAGCCTACAGAGAGAGCAGGCAGAAGCAGCTTCCTCTTGGGATGGCAGTAAACTGGTATGCTGGCTCCCTTATCTCATGAAACCAAAGCTTCCACTACTTAACCCCAACACCAAGCAATCCTCTTAGGATCGTCTCAATGCAGTTTCCCTAGTGTTAGATCTTGACAATAATATAGCAACAAAGGGAGGCAGCTGAGCTGGGCTCACAGAGGCAGGTTTCCACCAGATCACCCAGTAAGTTGGTGGATAGGTGGGGAAGGAGGCTGGGAACAGAAAACGAACATAACTATTCCTTACATTAACATATCACTCAAAAGGCCTGCTCCTGGTAAATTATAATTGTACCATGCCTTTTGCTAGTTGTGAGAATCACCAACATGTATCCCAGATGAACAAAAAGGAGAGCCAGAGCAGAATCACTTCTGACTTCAGTACTTTCAGATTTACTAATTTCTAAGTCATTATAGAAGAATAGGCTCAGAAAAGGGACAAAACAAATGGTTTTATTAAAACCAAAAGTATGCAGTGCTTTCAACTCTTACATTTTGCCAGTAAGCAATTTGCTTACAGAAAGCTAATGAACAGTTTCAAGTCTTTACTCTTAAATACTTTTACAACAGATGACAGACAAAGTTTTAATTCCAAAAGATGTAAACATTTGCTTGTGCAAATCAACTTTTAACACACAATGGCTTCTTACATTCATCTCTTGCAACATTACCAACATCTGAAATCTGCTTCCACACCCTCTAAGTTAACACTATCCTGTCACTCTAAAAATAAATTAAAACCATCCTTTCATATTAAGATAAAACATTTTACTGCTCACAACTGAAAATACTTGGTACCTATTGCAGAACACATTGCTGGATTACGTTTTAAGACTTTTCACTTCCTGAATAAACTGCACATTTATTTATAATTCTCCAAATATGTCAAAAATATAATTAATTTACCTACTCAGCAAGGAAAATGTGCTCCAAATTTACTCCAGTAGAAATAAAAACCGTTGTCTCAAAAGACATAGAGCTGGTATAAGGTCCAATTTAAATATCAAAGTATGCTGCAATACACTTAGAACTATGTAAATAAATTTAGCTATCAATACTCAGCATCAAGAAATTTTCTTTCATGTTTGTTTTTGTTTTAAATGTCTGAGAATTTTTTAGAAAACTTTGTACTTAGTCTAAATACTGCAAAAATTGTTTTGGGAGATGCAGCATGTTTTTAGAAGCCGAAATAATAAAATATGAGATCTAACACAACATTTGTAAAAGCAGATTATTATTGTTTTAGAAGTCAAATTAATCTAGATCAACTGACTAGTATTTACAAATGTTTCAGTAAATAAAGAAAGCTTCAACATAAAACAAATTGTTATTTGTACAAGTCCATGACTCATACAGTTAAAAAAATAAATTGAAAAATACAAATAATTAGGGCTAAAAAAGTAATCGTACAAATTTAGATTTTCCAAAGGTTAACCAAGTTACGATAAGCCTATTTAGCAATCATATATGATCTTATAAGTCTACTGGTTTTGCAGCTGGTAGCAGTTTTGCTTTAGATATTGGATTTTTTGGAGAGCCTTTATAACGAACTCTTTCTCTTCCTGAAGCACTTCTTGTGATTGTAGATTTTTCTGGGGCAGCACCTGGAATATTTATATTCACATTAGCTTTTAAACTAGATTTCACAATTTCATGATTGCTTAGATCTTCTAGAACAGACTTTGATGGATGAACAGTTGCTTTCTGTTCGTGGATCCCAGCAGTTCCGATAGAAACATCAGGCTTGTCTGGTGGATTTAATGGCCTGCAACATGATTTGGATATCAAGTTTAGCTGCTTATGAGATACAGAAACTTGATCATATGTACTTTCACCCCTGAATGGCAAAATCACAGAATTCTTTGAGGGCTTTTCTATGCAGGAGGATAGTGCAGAATCATAGCTCAAAGATTTAACAAGCGGTGAACCCACATCTCTTGCTTTAAGCAGCTGAGACCTTACAGATTGCCTGTTAGCCTCCAATAAGGAATTAATTCTTCTTACAGACTGTCTAACAGGAGTACGTTGAAATTTAAGAGGAGGTTTAGTTTTGCTTGCAGAACTTGGATCATTTAATGAAAGCTTGTTGAACCACTGTATGTGGTCTGCAACCTTTCCATGGTCAGAAACAGTTAAAGTTTTATCACAATTTTCAGCCTGCAAGTATTGGTTGCCTACTTTGTTTAGTGATTTAGTCAACTGCAAAGTAGGAAGCTGTCCTGCCACAGAAAGTTTAGCGGTATCTTCTTCCAAAGTACAGCATTTTACAATAGAGTTTTCAGCTGTTTGTGAGTTTGTTAATTCTATTTTCTCTTTTCTTTCAAAGGAATCTATTTTGTTTAAGTCATCTTTTGATGAACCGTTCTGAACAGTCAACTTGTCCTCCCAGGCCAGTACTTGAGGCACAGGAAGTTCTGTTACATTTTTCATATCTGGTTTTGGGACGTGAAGTTCGATCTCAATGGAAGCTTTGAAGTTCCTTTTCTCCAAAACTTTATTTTCATCTTTTTTTGATTGATGCTTATCAGTTGCATAAGACTGATTAAATTGCTGCAACAGCTCTCTGGATTTTCTATTTGGTAGATTTTCAGAAACTTCTTCAGCTGACAAGTCTTTCTGCAGACTGAGCCCTGTGAGACACAGACTTTCATTTAATGTTTCACCTGCTACATCTGAGAAGGAAGATTTTGTATCACCTATCAAATTGTGAAGATTACTACCAGATGCAGAGAAGGCTTGTTTAACTTTCAGTAATGTTGCTGCAGTTGAATTACTTTCCTCTTCACAAAGCAAAAGTTCTAAGCTGTTCTCTTGTTTGCTTACAGTTGTGGATTTGAATTCATCTGGAACAACTGGTGGCTCTCCAAATATCAAAACAGATTCTGAAGAACTGATTTCTGGTTTGGGGTGTCCTGGCAGCATTCCCTCATTCCTGCTGATCACCTGAGAATATGTAACAGTAGGACTATTCCATGACATTCGGTGAATTACTTTATTGGCATTTAGCAAGTTTTCTTCTGACTTGCTCACATTCTTTGAACCTTAAAATAAACATCACAGTGTTTAAGAATAACATATTGCAATTTTAATGATTATAGGCAAAATTCTTGCTAAAACCACCTAACTATCAAAGCAGCATTGAATTTAAAGATGCATTACTTAAGGACGTTAAGTTTCTTAGATGTCAAAAAAGGTCATAATATTAAGAATAGAAATCACATATCTCATCTTGCTTAACTAACAAGAGAGCTACTAAAATACACTAGAAACACAAGCTTGTCCTAAACTGATTCTTTTTCCCCAGAAGCCACTACCATTCAAGTAACACTTGTCCTACTAGCTAGAAGCACTTTTAATGCAATTGCTTTTATACCTTTGCCTGTAAAGTTACTTCTGCTTTACAAAAGCAAAAGTTTTCCCAATCTAATACATTCTATTAGATACTTACCTTTCTTAGGGAATTTTTCATTGATACATGGGCTGAAGAGTAAATCTCTCTTTGCACATTCAGTTCTGCTTTCTAAACCTTGTTGACTTGCAAGACGCCTTCCAATATTTTCAGATCTATTACCAACCACACATCCTGATGCCACATTCTTGAACAAACAAAAGGTGTTAATTACTTTCATATAAACTCGTAATTTGGAATCTCATTTACAGAGGAACCTCCAGGAAAAGGCTATGCAAATCAGTCATAGCAGCCTTTTCTTGGCTATGCTTCATCTTCCTTCGATTCTCTGTAGACCTAGGTAGGGAACAACCCACCTGCAGTAAGGTAGGCTTAGCCACACTCTGGACATAGTAATTCTGTGTGTAGGCTCCGTAATACCAGAATTTCAGGAACTGTGAGACTTAGTGATCACAAGTGTAGTGTGTTGGCCCCAGCTGGCAGATAAGCTCCCATCCAGCTGCTTGCTTACTCCCCTTCACTCCCTAGCAGGATGAGGGAGAGAATTGGGAAGGCAAGGGGAAGGGGAACCAAAACCACCCCCAAACTCACAAGTGATGCAAAAGCAATCACTCACAGTGATTAGACTGATGCCCAACCACCCTCTGAGCAGTGGCTACTTCGCAAAAATTCCCTCCATCCCAGTTTATATAGCATAGAACAGTTCCTTGGTCAATTCAGGTCAGCTGTCCCCTTGCTACAACCTCTTGCCCCATCCCAGCCAAACCCAGTGCAAGCTGATCAGTTACTGCTATGGAAAAAACCTAGGGTTCCTTGTACTTCTTAGCAGGCCCAGTTATGCAGTGATCCCTCCATTACCAAGTCAGTCCTTCCTGCTACTGAAAAGCAGTGGCCAAAACTTTGAATCAAAATTTGCACAGTAACAAGAAGACTGGGTTAGAAGCAGAATACTTACCATTTCTCTGTTGCTTTTCCCCAAACCAAACTTCAAGCGTAATGACCTACGAACCATTTCTTTTCGGCTAATCTTTGGAGAAAAACAACCAGTCTTTCCTGATTCAGCCCTGGGAGGACAGAGAGGAAGAAGTGTCATGTAAAAAACTCTTTATGAGGGTAATGAAAACATCCTGACACTTATGGTTTTTTCTTCTAGTTTTACTTCTTCTGTGCCTTCTTGCCAAGCTCTTTTAATAGGCACAGGAGGCTACTTTACCAAGTCTTATTTTGTTTTGAGCTCCATTTTGCCATATTGGAAGACCTGGTGATTTTAGGATTTTAACTATAAAAGTTTATTATGTTTTGAAAACCAAAAAAGATCATTTTAAAGACAGATTGAGATTTTACACATCATTAGTCAGGGGGACTAGACCTACCTTTCCAATTTATCTTTAATTTCTGAGAGTTAAGGCAAATTACCTGTATAATTTTTTGCTTGCATGTCTTTTACTTCTTCTGTTCCCTGTACCAGACAGATGATTTTCAGCACCAGTTGAAGGAGACAGTGACGTCTGTGATGACTCAAGAGACACACAAGGGCTTGCTTCAAACTGAACTACAGGAAGAAAAAACACATTTACATGATCTTAAAAACAGTCACATACAATACAGAATAGGTTTTTAAACAGCACAGATTTGTTTGCTTATTTTGTGGAGTGCTGACTTGAAAATACTTTGAATTTCACTGTTATTTAAATTAAAGTCATAAACAACAAAAACTTTGAGCAGGAAGGACAAATAGTGAAGTACCTGATGCTGGTGTTGAGCTGTTAAAAATGCTACTTGGTAACAACTCAACAGCAAAACTATGCTTAAAAGATCTTCTCTTCTTGCTGGACAAGCCCTGAGAGCAATCAGTTGGAAGTTTACGCTTGGTACTTGGAGTAAGAACCACTGGAGTCACCGATGAAAGGACTGAAATTAAGACAACCAGATTTGCAATAACAGCTTGAAAGGTTGAGAGTTTACTAAAATATAAACAGTTGTTTTAGTTTTTTTACAACAATTGTTTTTCAGAGTTTTAAAAGCTTAGCCAAAGTGCATGCATTTTGAACAGGCAAAGCAAATATACAGTTTAGGATTTTTTTTTTTCTTCCAAGTTAGAGTACCAGAAAAAAAAAATCCAAACCCACACATTGATAAATAAGTATTAGGAGGGAAAAAAAAAAAAAAGTGTGGTCATCTTCCGCAAGTTTTAGAGACAGAGTATGAGTGGAAGAATTTCAATCCTGGCAAATTCATTCCCAAGATGATAAAATGCTGCACTACTGCACTGAAGCCTTAGCGTGCATTAGATAAAAAGCACAAGTTCAGTTGTATAATCCTAGAACAGCACAGCCCACTGCTGCAGTGATTGTCGCTGCTCCAATAAATGCAGTATCTTCAATAAATATATAACTATATTCAAATTTTAAACAATTTAAACATAATCACTTATCTTCAACTAAGTTCTAGTTCTTCAGTTAAAAAAAAATTGTGGAATATAGTTGACAAATCCAGAAGATACTGCATGGGTTTTATTTAGTACAAATATACCAATACCTACCGCTTCTATCTTGTTGAGGTGTAGTGGAGGGTGTTCCGTTAGATTTAAATTTATTCAGTGCTCCACTAACAATATCTGAAATGCAAGACATACTGAGCAATCAAATTTAAATAGGAAGTTTGTCTTGCTCTATTTTCAACTCAAGTTTAACTTGTATTCTTTCAGAGGGAAATAGAGCAGTTTAAATGGCTGCTTTATGTAAAGAACTCTGGTCCAGATCTTGTCACCAACATAGTTTTTTGTTGCTTTCACAATAGCTGAAAAATTCTATTTTCCTTAAAAAAACAAAACAAAAACAAAACAAAAACAAACCCAACAAAGGATTCATGCACAGACAACGGAAGTTTCTTGTAGAAAATTCTACTGGTCATTATAAAATTATATGCCTTCTGACTTCTTGTAGGCAAACCTAAAAGGTATCCATTGAAGTCTCTTATAGAAAGTCTCCCACACTTTCTCACTTTACTGGACAGTTATCTTGAAGCCAAAAAGCTCTCAGAGCTTTGAAGTTAGGCCTAAATAGAAGTATAAAATTTTGGTCCTGCAAAAAAATAACGTACAACTTCTCGGTGAGCTGTTTTCATCTTGGTGTGTTTGGTTTTTAAGGCAAAATTAAACCCAGCAGAGTATATGCATGAAGTTTTCCTGCTTTTAACAGTATAAAATGGAAGTATTTTTACTAAGTGCTATTGCACCCCACAGCTGTATTTCCATGTGTTCGTAGCAAAGTTTACTGAACTACAAGCCTGCAGTACTACTTATGGTATCTGGTAGATACAAAGGTAGTTTTTAAAAACTCATCTTTGAAAATAGATGAAGTGCAGTAATACTATGTTTTACTACATCTGGAAAAAGAGTAGACACTGCCTACTTCCAGAACCTGTTCTACAGAATTAACAAATTGTAACTGCTTCTCCTCAAAATTTTAACATACACAAACACTTAACGCTTTGCAACTCCAGGATGATCTCCCTCCTTCAGCGTGGAAAAGTATATCACAAAAAAAAACCAAACAAAAAAACCATGCCTTGGCTAAACATATTCAATAGGAAAACCTTAATTTCAATTGCTGTCAGGTTTAATATGCCAGGTACATGAGCTAAATACATGTGCATATTATCATAGCAATACATACAAGATCAGTGTGACAGTGGATATGAATCAAGTCAAGCACACGTATTCCATAGTATTTCCTCCAAGAGAATTCAGAAGAGAGAATATACCCTTGTCCATATTTGGCAAGAAAACCCCAAGCCCTATGGAATATATCAACTTCAAAAAACCCCCAAGTCAACAGATCCCTATCAGAGCACAAAGTATTCAATAACATCCAGTCTGGAGTTACTACTTCAAAACACAAATTAGTTACTCTACTTCAAAACATACACACCATTTATATCCTTGCCTTCTCATCACCTGACTTATCAAAGTATGCAATATCTTTGAGTGTGCAGGTATGATTTCAAAACTAGCAAAAAACCCCAAACCTCTTTACTTCATTCTGCAACAGGATCTGAAGTTGACTTAAACCGAACCGTTAATCTGGCTTCACAAATGTGAACACAAGCAAAATAGCTTCTTTGGTAGACAACAGACACACTAGAATAAACTCAGTAAATATACAATAAAGTCATGCTATTACTGAAGCCTTATATAGGTTTTGCAAATCAAACCCAAAAAGCTTCAGAGGCATCTGTTCTGCTTGTGGAAGCAGCAAATGCTTAGGATCAGCATACCTGAAGTCTCAAAATAATTCTGTTTTAGTTGCTGAAACTTTCACACAACATACTTACCACCAACGCTTCGGTGCCTCCTTTTCTTACATTCACTGGGTGATTCATTTTCACTGTCTTCGTGGCCCCACAGTGAGGGAGTAGATTGAAAGGCATCAACACCTAACATTGCAGGAATCTTTTCCAAGATAAACTCTGGTACTTGTCCTGAAGTAGTTGAAAAACATTTTTTTAAAGTTATTTCACGTTTTTAAAAGAAAAGCTGTATACAAGTATGTGCAACAAGTCATTTTGATAAGCATTTATCATCTTACCGATTTCTGCTGCATGGTCAATAAATGTTTGCACAACAGCGGCTTGCAAACGAATTTTTTCTTCTGTACTGGCTGACATTTTTTCATTTTCATTCGAGTGCAAGAGGTTGGGAGCAAAAATCACTGCCAGATTACTGCTGTCCATTCTGTTTTCACTGGATCTTAACAAGAAAAGGGTTTCTTAAATTATTAGGACATAAGCAGCAGAGAGAGGAAAGACCAAATAAAACAAAAGCAGTTGAAAAAACCAAATGGAGCCATTCTCTTTAGTGCTCGTGTACCGAGATTAATGTGTAGACTTATGCACCCTAGGCTATGTACCGCACGACTACATTGTTGAAATCAAGAGATTATAGACCACGGTCAGTTCTGGGGAATGCAAGGTATGAGTTAGATTAATTTTATCAGTCACTCCTTTTGTTTTCCAAAGAAGCATGAGGAACACAGCTTTGAAAGAAATGAAGTCCAAGTCTCCAGCAAAATAAAGTTTCATAAAGAAAACACTGGATTTACAAAAGAAAGGACCAAGAGTGAATTCTAGTGAATGACTGCAGATAAGAAAGTTTAAAGTCACAAACCACTCACAGAAAATTACAGCAGTTGCCTGGAAAGAGAAGGCATTAAAGGAATTGGGAGCTGTTTATAAGCACTCTCTTTATACTGACCTTAGGGAAACAGTTCTCAGAAAGTTGAAAAAGTATCTCAAAGCTTCAATTGTTCTGTTGGCCATCAAACATGACAACAACACAGTTGCAGTTTTCTTCTCATTTCCCAGCTGCTGAGCTCTTAAAAGGCCTTCCTGCAGGTGAGGTGGAAGGATGGGTTCTGGCAGCTCCCTAAAGAACTGTTTAAGAAGCCCTGCAACATCGCATGGCAGCGCAGCTGAGAGGCAGTTTTCACCCTGATCCAGTTTACTCTGAAATTGTTAATAAGAAACATGATTTGAAGTCTTCAACATACTGCCAGATTTCCAAGTTCAAGCATTAATCCTCTAGCCTGTATCAGAAAAGACAATCACATCTTCCTCATTTTTAGTTTCAGCCTTTGCATGTTTTACCTAACTACAGTATCTACAAAGAGCCATATGTTGTCAGGCCACATATGTTAATTTACAGGTTTCCCAGATACACATCCCTCTGGAAGAACATTGTTAAACAAATATCCTCACAGTATCCAGTGTGCACAACTGCTGACAGGTTTGTTCAGTTAAAGTGTATTCTCACCATCTGGTAAACTGAAAAATTTACCAGGAAATAAAAAAAAAAAAGAAGGTCCCCAGTTTCTGGACTAGATCTCCTCTCATTTCTAAAGCAGGTAATGTTACCAGTCTACTTCCAAGATTAAACCTCAAATATGATCGAAAAGAGTCCAAAACCAAAAACTGCAGAACTGCACATGATCAAATGAAATGCAGCTTACCTTTAAAGCTTTTAAACGAACAAGAGATCCAGACTTTCTGAAGAGTCCCTCAGTATGAACATGTTCTTCCAAATATTCACAAGTATCAACAAGAAAGCTGAGGAAAGAAAAGTATCATACTTCCAACACAAAATAAAGCTTGTTTTTTTCCAGAAAAACTATTTCATGATAAATACTTAATATATAGGACCATTTTCCCCAATGACAAGAACTATGAAGAAATACAACTGAATGATAGGCATGGCTTTGAATTTCCCATCTAACTTCCGCATATCTCCTTCCCCAACTGAAACTATTCTTAGACCCCTGTAAGCTTTAGCAGGCCTTAAATAAATACTATGTTCCCTCTTCTGACAAGAGTTCAATACTATGAAGACAGCAAAGTAAGTGTAAATCTAAATATAGCGTTAGTTTACCTTGGAATATAGCCATATTCTGGCACAAGTGATTGTGGTAACGCATGAAAAGATATTCCAAAGATTTTACCCTAAAATACAAAATTCAGTTAATGTTATTCAAAAGTTGATAGGATTCCCAACTACATATTACAGAAAAGCATGTATTCCACAAAGTACAAACAGAAGGGTGGTTAAGACAAAAAACAAAGTCTTTCAGATAAGACGTATTGTCAAGAAAAGCACTATCATCTCTAGATATCTAAACTCATGCTGATTCTAGTTACAGGTAACACCCTAGATTACTGTGAAGAATAGAAAGGTTTTCTGCAGTATGTTTTACACTTTTTATTTCACAATGAGTCAGTTTTTCCATAAGGCCCCCAAATAAGTAAGTATATTAAACAGGATGTTCTGGAATCTCACCTTACCTTTTCAAATTAACTAAATCCCATTTTTCTTAAAAATCAGCACAACACATTTGAAATAACTTTTTGTTTAATTTTTTCTTCACCAGAGGCACTCAAGATTGCTGTTTCAGGGAAGATTAAACTCAGAGTAGTCTAGAAAACTGTTCTGAACTCTCAGATTTAGCATTTGTATTTAAGAAACTTACAACTCTATGGCCTTATAGCAAGACATCAGAGTATTTGTTACATATTTGAAAACAAGGAGTTTCTTCAGTCATTACTACTGATGCTCAACTAGTTTTTTAAAATGTTTATCTGAGGTTTCTGCACAGTAGCTTCAGTCAGAAAAATCCACATTTCGATGTAACAACTCGCGTTTTTATTTCCTTGCTCACCTCTTTTCTATTTACAGAACATGCAAACCAGCCCCTCCCCCAACCAGAAGAGGATTGAGATCATGCCCAACTTGTTATCAGAGATGAATGCAATCTCTTGGTCATTTATACCTGAAATTCGAAGAGCTGACCATGTTGGGAATATAGTTAATCAGCAACTAACCCATGATGCCACCTTGGGCCTATCTATTCCACAGAAAACAAGCATAACACAGAACAGAAAGAGAAGCAACACGTTTGCCATTGTATTCCAAGTTGCTACTAAAAGTTCAAAAACAAAGTCAACTCCAAGATACAATGTTTTTTTATATTTACAAGATTATGTAATAGAGAATTGCAGTGGCTTGTAATTCAACATTTAAAATTCATAACTGATATCCTCACTTTACTAGATCTTGTTTGAAATACCAATAGTTGTGATTTAAACTTTAAAATAAAATTGTCCCCTTACAACACAAATAGTATGCCCCCCCGGCAAAACAAGTGTTATTCTATACCTTTTCCTACCTTGATCTGTTGTTATTTAAATATACATTTTTCTTCCTTGTATAAAATTTAAGCACTACAAACAGCTATATAGACATCTTTTATTATGGCATACATATATTATTCACAGTTCTTATTACCTTTCCTTCAAGTGAAAAAAACCCAACCCAGTCTAGAACCACATGCTTGATATTGACAAGGGGAAAAAACTAATTCTAACTACTCTTGCTCTCTCCCTTTCCAAACAACCCAATTCAAGCATGTGTTTTCGTAACTTCTTTGCTTACAGTGACCAAGAGTTCCTGCAGCATTTTGTAGTATCTTCTCAGCTTTACAGAATGCTCATTCTGAGAGCGCTCAGCTCTGTACCATACTAATTATACAGGGATATTATTTAGGACTTGATAGCGGTCCATGAATTATAAAGTGGACTCTACCAGAAGATCAGGGTTCTGAAATGGTCTGGCATTCATTATGATCCTTTAGTTTTAAATAAGAGTCCTGAGACAGAAAACACATTTTTCGTTCAACGAATTCAAAATAGGTATTTAGGGTGACGTGAGAGATTTCATTCCTCAGAGCACAGTCAAATCAAGACCAGATCTATCTATACCAAAATGCTCATAGTCGTGTCTTGTACTAAGAAACCATGCAAATAGAGCCCTTCAAAATGAAAATCTATGTAATCAAGTAAAATAAGACAAAGTTTTTAGAAACTACGCAGTAGTTATGTATTCCAAAAAATAATACAGTGACTAAGATTTAAATTCCAGAGTGAGTGACATTAAGTACAGTAGAGCGTAAAAAGCTCTTACAAGGACCAGCAGCATGCATGCGTGTTTGAGAGAACAGCAACTACATTAACAGAGGAACACACCTCGTTCACCATCTGGTCTGCCTTGCAACATTCAGGCCCTAAAGGGGCGGGGGAGGGCCGGAATTCAGCATCACTCAAGCCATTATCTTACTAAATCACTACCACGGTATCCTGACGACAGTCTGGAGCATTTGGTCGCTGAGGAGGAGGGGGGGGGGGAAACCCGACTTTCCCCGTTTGCAGGGATTAATACCTTTCCCCTCGAGAGAAGGTTATGCCCTGTCAGGGGACAGCAGGAGCAACAGCGTTAGGGCAACGGCACTGCTGCCAGAATCAGCGGCCACCGGACCCCGCCGAGGCCAGCGGGCCAGCTCCCGGGCCTCTGCAAGCTTTGCTCCCACAG
>NW_020799101.1:34176561-34218028 GCF_003259725.1 Athene cunicularia | reverse complement strand
CCAACGGCCAGCCGGGGCTGCCCCGGCCGCGCCTGCTCCTGCGCCGCCTCTCAGCCGTCCTCGGCTCCCAGGGCGCCGCGCGCCGCCGTCCGGCGATCGCGCTGGCTACCTAAAGGCCCTCCCTGTAGGCCTCCACGGCGGAGTTTCTGTGGCGGCCGCGGGGCTGTCGGGTCTCGGGTAGAGCAAGGGGCGCGGCAAGCCGGAGTGTTCTCCAACACGAAAACCACATTTCCTTCCTCTCAACCCCAGCAATTTTAGGCCAGTGTTACCATGTTTGGGTTGGGGTTGGTTTCTTAGTGGAAAATAAGTGTTTGTTTGCTTCTTCGAAAATAAATTTCAATTTAAAATAGTAAACCACCGCAGTTTTCTGACTAAGCTGAATTCTTCAAGGAGGAATGAATAAATGGTGTCAACCTTACTTGATTACAATGGTGGTGTCTCTTGGAATTAAAAGAAAGATTAAAGATCTTCACACCTGCTTTAGTCAGTGACGTTACTTTCTCCCACAATAGCTTTAGTCTGTGCAGATCCAGTTAAGATGATTCAGTTTCTGTGGACAAACCCACAGTTCAACAGTTTTAAGTGGCTGTTAAACAAACCTGGTGCTAATAGTTTGTACTTTAAATTTGGGTTTGCATATCTCCATACTATGTTCTCATAAGCTTCCCCAAGAGGGTCATTTGGGGTTTTGTGTTATGTTTGGGTTTTTTTTTTTTAAAGTTTCTATTCCAAAGGTAACTCTTAATAAGAGTCAGATTAATGGAAATGCAATCCTTCTGTGTAGAGTCAAAAATAAGTACTGTAGCAAAAATAAGCTTTCCAGCTTTTCGTTTATACATATTCTGGTACTAGTTCTAAGGTGAGTCTTACCTCACTAAGAGAAAGAGAATAGAAAAGAAGTTAAAGCTTAGACACAGAATGGTAATAACGACGTTATGGTGCTCTGAACACCTATAGACACAAAAACTAGGGAATAAAACTAAAGAATAGCTGGAGTTTTTCCAGAAGTCACCAAAATATAAACAGAAAAAGCCCCTAGACAGTTATGTGGAAGAAAGACCTAGCAGCAATATAATAAATACCAGATTAGGTATCTCCAGTAAAACTCCAGGATTTTGATTATTGACATCAAAATCATGTCATTGAGCAAAAGTAATACTCATCTAAATGTAGTTTTACTGCAGCATTGCTGTAAGTAGTATTATCTGTCCTAGCATTGAAATTGCATGAAACTGTGAAATTCCAAAACCTAAAATATCACTGATAAGAAAGTAAAAGTAAATTAGTAAAATAATTAGGTATCATAGAATTTAGTTTAAGCAACCTCTAATTTAGCTTTCTGTAGTAATGATGAATTACACAAGAGGGAGCTGTGATCTGGTAAATGTCTAAATACTTCTCATGTCAAGTATTTTCAGTTCAGTATTCACCTAAGAAAAAACACATGATGATAGTATGTGCTATATTTTTTACCCCTAAAAGTGATGGAGGTAATCTTTTTACATTTTGCAGAAGATATTTAAAGCCACAGTATTATAGAGTATTTTTTTAAAAAAGCGTTTGTCAAATATTTTAATATCCTTTAGTGACTATTTTAACCTATTTCTGCTTTATTTACAGATAGAGTCTGAAGCAGAAAAATTACTTCACAAATAAGAACTAGGCATCTAATTTTGGAACCAGTTGTAGCATCCCAACTCAGATCTATCACACTCTTTCAAAATTGAATTAGAAAAAAATAAACAGCTATTTGGCTACTTTCCCCCCACAGAATTGTCTAAAAATTGACATGCCAAGCTTCTGGCATTTTTAATAATAACATTTTTCAGAGGCTATTGGTGAAATCCTGTCCTGAATGAAGTAAATGTCATAACTCTCTTTTGTCATCAGGAGGGTCAGGCTTACTCTCGTTTTCACATCCAGCATGTAATACACAAATGTATCTGTACACACACAGAGACACACTCTTTCGCACTATCCATATATAGGTGTATGGTTACATTTTGGGAGAAAAAAAAAACACCTCATGACCACTTACATTTAGCATAACGTTTTGTGAATTTTGGAAGCTACTCCAGAAATCAGTTTTAAAAAAGAAGTCAAATGTTTACTAATAGTCTCACTTCAGTGACCACTCAGAATAACAACTGGTCAAACCAACCAGAAAGTCAGAGGAAGCAGAGCAAGCTAATTCAACAAGCACAGTAACATCATGAGGAGCACAGAAACCAGACCTTACTCCGAAGTACCCCTCCCTGAACAAACTTAGAACTTGGTGGGAGAGAACATTATCCCTCATTCTGGAAATACAAGGGCTGACTTTGCCTTACTTCTTCAACCAAACAAGCAGACGGCAGAAAGATCGTAAGGGCAGGTCATGGAAAAGAAAGATCATAAGGGCAGAAAGGCAGGACATCCAGGAGAAACTGCGAAAAGTAGCTGCATGAGGGATGTTTACGCACTGATGTCGTCAGAGTCTGACTACTAGTACAGTTTATTCTGAACATCCTTACTCATTCTTGCCTCTTCCTGGCTTTCTTAATTCCCAGTTGTCATCTCTCCATGCTGTTCAGCCTGCATTTTTCCATCTCCCACTTCCTCAACTGCTTTGTCTTGTCTTCGATAAACAATTCTGCCCAAGACTGAAAGTGTTAGGGGGGAATCAGTCTCATGCAATGGTGCCCCTGTTTGCTACCATTCAGAATTATGTCAGAAGCAAAACAATCTGAATCCTCTGAATACCTGCAACATTTAAGGTTAACTATATCACCTACCTTTGTGACTAGCTTGATGAAAACTAATTCCTGATCAAGAAAAGAGTAAGGAGGAGGATTTAAAGTGTATCTGAAGGAAGAAAGTAAGATTAGAAAGAGTGTCTTTCAAACTGACATTCAACATTAATTTCTTCTAAACCATGGTTTGAGGATAGGATAATTCTATTTAATCCATGTTTCCTTCAGGTTATGAATTTGGTCTTGACTTACCATCTTGTCACTTCAGGTTTTTGAAGGGACTTGCAGAAAATTAAATATGACAATCTTAAAACCTTAGTATCAATCGTATAAATTTTTAAATCTGTATCTGAGCTTGCTCCATATAGATTTCTCAGGGACAGATCAAAGCTTACTCATTCGAGTTTGAATATTCCACACTAAGAATCATCAGTAGTTTGTCTGAAATATTCTAAAACTTGATTTTGTGAAAAGTAGAATTGAATTTGTTTTTTACGTTCACTAGTGCTGTAGTCAAATCAAGTTTTTCTAATGAAATTTTGGGATAGCTCTTGGAGAACAGCAGTATACAGTGTACCTTCCCTGCATTTACTCTGCAAGACTACATGTTTGAAGGAACGGAGGAAACACCATGTGAGGGAAAAGATACTTGCATCTCTAATTTACATAGGTGAAACTTTGGAAGAACAGAATTGAACGAGATGTCTAAACAGCCACAGACTTTTACATCTGCTGCTTAAACCACAGCTGACTTCACAAGTTAAAATATAGACTGATACAACTATAACATACTTAGAATAATTTTATATGTAGAAATTTATCTATTTATATATTATTGACATCACAGAGTGTGGGACAGCTGAGGCAACATGTAAGCAAGGTGGCCCAACTGATGGTCTGCTCAAGGTGGAAATAATGAAGACTAGTAACATTTACCTTAGTAGCTTGCAAATATTGCATTAGAATTAAAAGTTATAAGAAGCAATTGGCTTGCTTCCTACATTATTAGTAACATTAAAAAGACCTGAAAGAGGTACCCTGAAAGAAAAGAGTCAAAATGGAAAGGCAGAAGCTGCCTTCTCCAGTTTAAATAAGGTTTATTTAACAGAAGTCTGAAAGGTAAGAGGAGGGTAAAATTAACACAGAAGTTGATGATGCATATTTCCACCTTAACATATGTGTATGAAAAAATGGGAATCCAGGGGGGGACCCAAATACCTAAATACATCCAAAAGCCCAGGAAAGATTTCCCAGAATTCAAGCCATTGTCCTAGAGACCATGCTTTTGTTTAAGAATTCTAGAAAACAAGTTTTAGTAGTTCTACGAATAGTAGCCTATAGTAAATAGAAAAAAACAACCAGTGCTTTGTTGATGTGCTAGGCAATATCGATAATTCAGGATAAGTAGCCTCAGGGTGGATAATCATTTACCCCCACTCAATTTTCCTGAAGTACTCCATTCCTCAGAGAAGATACTCGTAGCAGTCTTTGTTTCTATTTAGGATAGCAATTCTATGTTTATGTTTTTACAAAGAAAAACCAGTTTGAAGTCCTGGCATAACAGATTTATTTAACAACAATTTAAAATAGTTTCTAACTTTTGTTTTGGATGTTTTGTTTGGGGTTTATTGTTTGTTTGTTGGGAGTGGAGTGAGTAGCTTTCATACCCAGTATTTTTATTTTAGCATTGAAAAAGAGCCTCAGTGCCTAAAGGCTTATCTCTTTATCTCTCTCTCTTTTTTTTTTTTTTTTTTTTCCCCCACCTAAAGCAGTTGGTCTTACAAGAGCTATTGTCTACAAACCTGGTCTAAGGATATAGGTAGGATAATGACATTTACCTGGCCACTAGTGTACAGAAATGCTTTTGTTTGTTTATATCTTGCAGACATACAAGCTCATTTGGAAATCTGGGTCTTAGCTGCTGCTGCATCTCTTCTCACATCAGCAAAGATTGCAGATTTCCCCAGCAAGTTCTCAAGGCGTCTATTGCAAGTCTGCTTGTTCTCTAAATGCAGGGACAATAGCTTGTTCAGTCTGAAGCAGGGTCTTCAGGGCAGAGCAAAGTGGTAATTACTTCCCTTTCAGAGGAAAAAAAAAAAAAACACAAACAACAAAAACAGAAAAAAAGGAAAGAAGGATGCGATACCATAGATATAATGCTGCTATCAGACAAAACCCCCCCAAACCATAATAGTTTCCTCTAACCAAGTCTGAATCAAGGGTATAGTGGCATTCAGAAGAAAAAAAACTTCTCTTTGTCTCACTTCTCACCCTCCATTTTCTTTTAGAATTCTACTTAATATGAGCTCTTTTTTCCAGCACATCCCTTTCATACAATTCCTGGTAGGTAAAGGAGGAACTGATTTTTTTCAACTGGCTCCCCCTAATATCTTGTGAATCTTAGAACTTAGGGATAATACTCTGGAAATAGGAATTTTAATTTCCTTCTCTCAGCTCTACGTAAGTAGAGACTGCATTTAGAGGATTATGGAATGTTTCTGGTAGGATACTTTAATTTTGAAATAATAGTTATTTCATTGAAGGGTTGGAAATTTTATATCCAAGGCAAAATCCGGTCTTTTAAGAACTCTGTGTCAAGAATTCAGTTTGTTTGGATAACCACTTTTTTAGCATATAATTGTGTGACACTGACTTGAGCTGTAAGGGAAGCAGATGCTAGGCTCTACGAGGTTATTAATGGAGTTGAGTCACTGAACAATTTTGTCAGTATTTGCTATGTGGAGAAATGATTTCCCATCCACTCTAAGGAAAGAGGGAAGAGTTGTATATTTTTCTGCTTTTGCGTAAGACTTGCCAGTGTCTTATGTCCGTTACATGTGTACCATAGTTCAAAAGATGTATCTTCCCAGTTCCCACTTCAGCTGGAAACATATTGGCACATTGCCTAGTCAGCTTGGAAAATGAACCAAAGGCAGTATGATTCTGTGGTGGGTCCACCCTTGCTGGATGCCAGGTGCTCACCAAAGCCACTCTATTATTCCCCTCCCCAGATAGACAGGGGAGAGAAAATATAACAAAAGGCTCATGGGTGGAGATAAGGACAGGGAGAGATCAATTACCATCAGGGGCAAAACAGGTGCAACTTGGGAAAATTAATTTATGACCAATCAAATCAGAGTAAGGTAATGAAAAATAAAACCAAATCTTAAAACACCTACTTCTCATCCCTCCCTTCTTCCTGGGCTCGGCTTTACTCCTAATTTTCTCTACCTCCTCCTCCAGAGTGGTGCAGGGGAACAGGGAATGAGGGTTGCAGTGAGTTCATCACAGATTGTCTCTGCCGCTCCTTCCTCCTCAGGGAGAGGACTCCTTACATTCTCCCCCTGCTCCAGCAAAGGGTCCCTCCCATGGGAGACAGTTGTCTACAAGATTTTCCGACATGGTGTCCCTCCCATGGGAGACAATTGTCCATGAACTTCTCCTATGTGGGTCTTTCCCACAGGCTGCAGTTCTTCACAAACTGCTCCAGTGTGGGTCCCCCACGGGGTCACAGGGGTCCTGCCAGCAAACCTGCTCCAGCATGGGCTTCTCTCTCCATGGATCCCCAGGTCCTGCCAGGAGCCTGCTCCAGCGTGGGTTTCCCACAGGGTCACAGCCTCCTTTGTCACCCACCTGCTCTAGCATGGGGTCCTCCCCGGGCTGCAGGTGGAGATCTGCCCCACCGTTAACCTCCCTGGGCTGCAGCAGGGGCACAGCTGCCTCACCAGGGCCTTCACCATGGGCTGCAGGGGGATCTCTGCTCCAGCGCCTGCAGCACCTCCTCCCCCTCCTTCTTCACTGACCCTGGTGTCTGCAGAGCTGTTTCACATATTCTCATTCCTCCTTCCAGCTGCTGTTCCACAGCAGTTTTTTTGCAAATACATTATCACAACCACTGTTGCTGATGGGCTCGCCTTGGCCAGCAGCAGGTCCATCTTAGAGCTGGCTGGCATTGGCTCTGTTTGACATAGGGGAAACTTCTAGCAGCTTCTCATGGAAGCCACCCCTGTAGCCCCTCCACTACCAAAACTTAGCCATGCAAACCCAATATAGGTTTCTTCTCTGAAGAGATACGGTTTTTGATCCACTGAAACAATCATGCTGAGAATGCTTTGCTGAGACAATGCATTCATTCTGAAGGCCTATGTTTATAGAGTTTAATGGTTAAAAAACTTCCTTGGGAGGAAATAACAGCTTCGGACTGGTATAATTCTGTACATGGAAAGGAAATTTAGATTCCTTGTATATTACTCCACATTTATAGAATACTTGAGATCGGAAGTGCTTCACAAACTGTATAGAGGACTCAGCTGACCTGCTGAAATCCTCAGTCAGTTGAAAGTACAGAGGCATTGACTTGGGCAGACCCCAAGGCAAAAGTTAAACGGGACACCAAGCATCATGTTTTGTGTCACAGAACTTGTCACAAATATTCTAGAAGGACAAGATTTTAGTTTTTCATTGTTGCCTTAGCAAATTGTTATCATATTGTGAAAGTAGTAACTTGGGCAAAATACCTTGATTATTTATTTATTTGTTTGTTTGTTTATGGCAACACATTAGTATTCACAGATTATCATAGAGTTTAAAGCCAGAAATTACTCTTAGATTGTCTAGTCTGACCCCTTGTATGTCACAATCCAGCAAGTTATGTACTAAGAGTAACAACTGATGGTTAGACAGTTTTTCTAATCGAAGAATGATGGGTGTTTGACTCTCTTGGACACAAAAGTATGACAATTGCATTCCTTCTCAAATGCTGTAACTGTTATGAAATTCTATAAGAGATGGGTATAAACCTCTCCTCCAGCTACACTGATAATAAAGCAAGAATCTGAGACTCCATTTTATAGTCTACCCAGTCCTATAGGCCTAGTTTGAGGAAGCCTGTCAGATCATTACTGGAGGAAGGTTTAGACTAAGGAACTAATTTCTAGATTTCAGACAACCTGTGACATGAGGGAAAGCAGAAGGAAAAAAAACCCTGCCTCTTCTTCTGGCACATTTTCTGTTCATATCTTACATGTTTTATATATCTTATAAGCCTTGAGAATGTAAAAGTCAAAGAGCAGGAAGTTTAGATACTTCTAATCCTGGGTGGAAGGTGAGTGAGGATTTTAAAGTTGCTATTTTGGACTTGTGCCTACAGTGGGATCTCAGGTGGAATGCAGCTGCCCAAGTCTTATATGCCATAGCATGTTTGAAGTAGGAGCTGTTTCTGAAATCTTTAGAAGTTTAACTCCAGACCCATATCTTGATGTTTTCTCTCCTGACTTTTGATCTCTCCTTTTCAATCGGTGTGGGAAGGAGAGATAGTAAAGCAAACTGTGTATGGGAAATTAAAATGAGAACAAAAGCCCGTCCAAATTATGCAACAAGGATCATTATGCTATAAAATTGCTCTTCAAATGTGGCTGTCATTGAAAGATATTAAGATTTCAACAGTTATTTTCTTGATGAAGACTTAATTTCTTGCATAAAAAGGTTTTTAAGCTTAAAGCTATGCCTACACAATTAGTGTCCTTTGGTTTCTGGAATATTTGAAGGGTGCTAAAGGATTTGAGTGTTAGAGAAGTATTTTTTTGTCACTACAGATCAGTTGTCTCAAACTACTTTCACAAGAGCCTTATAATTTAATGAGTGTAATGTATCTCTAGATACGGTGATCACTGCATTATTTTGCAGTTGAGTGTATGTAGTTTTGGGAACTCTGTGCAGGCTTGAGGGTCATGCTGCTGTACCTAGAGCTCGAGTTGGGGTTGGACAAAAACAAGCAGTAACTAAGTTTCATCTGCCAATTCAAAGCAGACCTTTACTGGAATACAGCAGAGAACAGAAGCCACAGATTCCTTTTTATAACCCCATTCTCTGTTTCTCTTATGGAATGGTGTTTTCCTGTGTGTAGTGAGGCAGAAATAAACTGGTTTAACATACACTCAACATAACAGTGAGAATGTCCGAAGAAATAAAATCTGTAGATAATATTAATGATGGTATTGTTGTTTAGTTTCATAGACTGCATAGTGATGTACATGTCACTGGAGGGCTCTGCTGTGCATATCTGTAATCAAAATGCACACTTTGGCCTGGGAACAGCAACCTGAGGTGTGGTTTTAAGCAAACTTATTTTGAAGAGCACGCACAGGCTTTTCTTCCTCGGTTTCCCCCCATGTTGTCCCATACTCATCAGTTACATAGTTGTTTGTTGTTGGGTTGTTATGATACCTCAGTGCTTGAGATGGGAGATCTGGCCCCTGTTTTTAATTCTGTCTTTCTCCTGCTGTGTGGTCCTGGTCTCCTCTTAAACCTCCATCTCTAAAAGGCTCTCTGTCTACTGAATGTTTAAAGGATAGTAGATATTCTGTGGGTTTATTTAATATATTCCCTCAATTCCTTTTTCCATTATTTTCATCTTTGTTTTTTTTTTTTTTTTTTTCCATCCAGTAGAAAAGATAATTGTATGTGAACAAGAACATTCACTGTTATTTTTGTTACTTAATTTTTTCCCCTTCTCTTTCTTTTTACACTTTTATATTACAGATGTGCCTGCTGGACTTAGCTAGCATTTTAGCCTGCCTATGGTAGATGTTACTACGGAAATCCAGTAAGAGACAGGACCTATTAGGAAAAGCTTGGAATCCAAATAAACAAGAGAGCATGTAATATTAGGTAGAAGAGGCACAGATCGATGATATGGCTTGTCTAGGGAGGTCAGTTGCTAAGCTAAATATAGAATCCAGGTCTCTTGAAATTCAGTCCCACTAACCATCCACCTATGCAACCTGTTTTTTCATAAAGCATCAGTAATTCGAACTGGTTAGAAACAGGAGTATTGTGTGACGAACACACATTTCTCCTATATGGCCTGTTCCTGTTACCTTTGTAATAAACACAAAGATGTCTAATGGTTATTGAGTCAGCTCATACTGAAGAGCAAATCAGTAAGGGGAGTGCACTTTCAAATAGGCTTATGCAAACCGTTCAACCAATGCACCAAGTACATTTTCACAAGTCAGGACTGGTTAGTAAATACGATGGAGAAAAAAACAGACCTCAACTTAGACAATGGCAACTGTTTTAAGAGACAACAGTATAACATCTATCACCCATTTTTGGATCTGAATAGTCTCCTGACAAACTTTTAGAGAAAATCAGCAACAAACATGCAACATTATTGTAGGTGGTAAGTAGTAAGGTCACATTTATTACTCCTATTTCCATTATTTTTACAATAGCACTGATATCTCACTGTCATAAGGGTTATATGTGATGTAGTTAGAAACAGTCTTGTTACTTACAAAGCCACAATCCTGAAACCTCTTACAAATATAGATACCTTTCTATTATTTGTGGGTGGATCTTCAGACTCAGCATGTTGTGGGTGCAGAGAAGCTTGGGTCAGCTTTCTGTGCATGACTACGGGAAGTGGATGTCTGCAGTGTAGGTATGTCTGGTGTGGTCATACATGACCCAGCCTTGGGGGTCTGGGTTTGTCACTTGGGGGTGGCACCACATGACCATGGCTCTGCCACTTCCCTTGCCAATGCACAGATATGTGGCATGCCTCATTGTGTGAGCTTGCAGGCTTTTGAAACTGTCTGCACTTCACAGCTAAGCATTGTTCAAGGGTTAATCTTTTCATATCTTCTGCTAGTTTTACTACCTAAGTATTGTATTATGTATGTTTTAACTGTGTTATCTCATTCCTCATCACCTTAGAAATGAAAACTGACTGTATTTAGTTACCATACTCAGTAATCCTATTAAATAAACTTTAAACTTCATGTAGTAAAATTGTTTATTTTTACAGGATTAGAATTGTCTGGTCATCTATTATTTTCAATTATTTTAGAAGAAAACGTAAAAGATGACTGAAAGAGACTAAAACCATTGAGAATGAGAATTTAAGAGAAAGCAGCAATTCAGAAGACAAAAGGGAAAAGTTTCTTTAGACAGCTAATGAAAAAGGCAAATAAGAACCTGCTGCTGTATACTTAAATTTCCTCCATTTTTTGTGATCTCTGGAATTTTACACTGGTTATAAAATAACATTTCCAAATATCTCAGTTTTCCAAATTGCCATATTGGACTTTTTCCACAGCTTTACTAGGCAAACTAGTTCTAACTATGTATATACATAGCTCTTTTTACATATATGTTATGTTATTTTAAAATGTATTTTATTTTTAGTTACTTACTTTTGCTCCTAAAAATATAGATACGATCAGCACTCATCTAGGAAATGAAGAAATTCTGGTTTTTTGTCTCATGACTACCAATAAGTTTAGATTCTTACTGCATCTGAAAAAAATTACCTGCCTTCTATTTGAAGGCATTCACACTGGTGTCGAGATGTGTCAAGATCTTTTGCTGTGCCACCTCCAGTGAAAGGCTGTCAAGGTGAAAAAGCTACATGTCATCCTAGCTTCCCACGCTACAGCCAATTTTAATTTACTCTTAAATTGCCACAATATCTTGTGAATACTGTATTCTACCAAGTAAATGTTTATAATTCATGTTTCCTTCAAAAATAAAAAAATAAAAGGATACAGCAAAATAAAGAAATACTGCACTTTTGAGATTGTGGTATTTGTAACTGTTTTTGTCAGAAAGGAAAAGTGAAAATGAGACATTTCCAACAGAAACAGACTATGAATTTCACATGCTCTTAGAGAAAAATTTGCCAGGAAAGGAAGACTGGCATCCACCAATTCTAGTGTCACAGCTGTAGGACTGCTCTTACCTTTTTCAAATTAGATAGTTTTCCCTTTACCAGTCAGATACTTGTTTAAATAACCTACGTCATGTAATCCTCAAACAAGCAAAACTTCCCTTGTTCATGTTTTAGAGGAAACAAAGTTAAGATTATCGCATAAGCATATTATTTCTTCTATTCGGTTTCAATCTTTCATAAATATACAAGCTCTTAAGATAGCTAAATGTAGAATAATAATAATAAAAAAAAAGGAATATGAAGAAATTCTCATTTCAGTAATTTCCACATCCATTTATTTATAGCTTTTTGAGATATTTTCAGGTAGCTACAGAGATATTTAACTCTCTCCATTGACTGTGCACAAAACTATCCGTTTAAAAATCTGCAAAGATCAAACAATTCCTATGTTGGTTATGTTAGCTGCAGAAAAACCACCAGCCCTGAAGCTGATTTCCTGCTTGAGAAACCATAAGCTAATTGCAGAACAAAAGGTACGTTTTAGGAGGTCTTCCACTTTAAGCAGTTACTGCGTTCAAGTGTATCTGATGCAGAGCAGCTTGTAAATGTTTTGCATGTTCTGTGAAAAAGATAGTCTGGCTGATGTATGCTGTTAATACTGCTGGATGTGATGACATAGCATGAAGCAAAGCAAGCTGCATCCTTTACTGTCAAAATTTTCAGTTTCAGCTGCTCCAAAGAGCATGTATTTGGGTAAAGAGTAGGCAGCTGCTTTTTTTTTTTTTTTTTTCAGTCAACTGTCATCTTTACCAAGTCACTTTCCACCTGCTGCTTTTCTGAAAAATTAAAATTCTTCCCACTCTCTTCAAGTCAGTTACCAAGATTCAAACCCATGGTGCCAGGATAATGTCTGTTACATGGTTGACAAAACAACAATGTGAAGAGGGTAGCAGGTAACTTGTGGTACTTTGCAGATTGGTTTTGTGGGGGTGGTTTGTTTTTGGTTTTGTTTTAATTTCAAATATATTAATTTATATTTATTATTTATTTATTGTCTGATGATGATGACTCCTAGTTTTCGACTCATTTTTCAAATCCAAATGTTCAGTGTATTTAATGTCCAATTTAAAGTCATTTTTTTTCCATAATTAAAAATATGATGAATTAATGAAAATAGCTTAGACTTTTAACACCTCAGAAAATACATTTTCAGAAAACAGCTTCATTATCTTAGGTATTCAGCTTCTAGAAGTATTTAGGCAATACTGTGTTCAGTGCTGCTAGGCCTGTGTGATGTTGATGAGAGTTTCACTTCTCAAATATGATAGGATTCCTTTAAACCCAGAGCTTCTAACCATCCACATTAAAGATCTCTTAATCTGATCCCCAGGAATTTTGCTTCATGCCAATGCCTGAGGTAAGTTGTGTGGCTCTGCTGAGTTGCCTCTCTCTCCTCTCCACTCTGTGTTTGAAACCTGTCTGTGTGTGAAGGGCTTGAGCACAGAAAGTCACATAGAAGTAACTCCACAGCTCGCTGGTCCTGGCTTCCCGTCCAACCACACTTCACTTGCTGCACCTTTGAAATACAGTCCCATGATGGAAGGGCATGCTCCATAGGGTGGCTCTACCAGCATTACATGGCCAGCCGAGGGACAGGCTACAAAGACAAGGTGCACGCTGAGAGAAGAAAAGGGTTGACAGGGCTTTAGGTGCTGAAAATGATCTCACCAGCTGTTAGCACAGTCAGGGTGTTACAGTTCAGCTTCTACCACTGAGACCTGGGCCCCTAAGTTAAACAGATTTCATAAATTTGGCTAGAATAGTACTTAATAATTAAAAGAAGGGCTGTAGGGTTTTAGGAGCTGTTTGAATTTAAATGCCATTTAGACTGATTATCTCAAAATATCTAGGATCTGATGCACAGCAATAGTCAGCACTAAGAATAACTGGTGTAGTCACTAATGGTCACCCCTAGAGACCTGGATTTGCCAGTCAATTGCAGAGAAAACTGAAATATCCAGATTGACTGGCACTTTTGAAAACAAAACTCCAGATGTGGGTTTATGGTTTTAAATGCTCTGATTTCATCCATTTAAAGATTTTCAAACTTGTGGGTGTGGATATGAAAATGGTTCTCATCCATTATTATCAGCACTCTCTCATTTTTCCTAGTTCTACTGATTATGAGCCTAATTAACTTGTATATACAAGCAATATATAACAGCAACTCCATTAAAATCCTTCTGGCTTTGTAGTGTTCTAAATGGTCTAAGACAAAATAAATATTGTCTAAATGTCTGTCTTTAAATTTATATAAATATATATTTTTATATATACACATATATAAGCATTTAAATTTAAGCTAAACAGAACTCATAAAATCTTGATGAAATAACTGTAGATTTACTGTAGATTATATAACCATGATTTATAACCTTTGATATCTATGTAACTTGTGCTGTGGAGCTAATACGGTTTGTTCACATGCATCAGCATTAGACACCCGCTATCAGTAAAGTGAAATAAGTTGGTTTATGTTAACCAGGTAAGAGCAGAACTTCAGTATAGTCCTTATTGGCCTAGAAAAATATAACTCTTAGATAAAGTTCTTGGTCAAATGCTGTAAAATCTGCACATTGTACAATAAACAGAGATAAATTAGGATCTTCATTCAGTTCTATTGCAAATGTTTCCTCATCATGGAGGTTTCACTATAACAATTAAATTCCTTATAAACTTTTTGTTTAGCAGCTTTCCTTCTAAAAATTCAACATGTCACACAAAAGATATGTGCCACACTTGTGAAAATCCATCCTTCTACAAAACTAATCGTTGACAGCAAGACTGGTGTATTTTGTTAGGTTTTTTTAGACAGATTAAAAAAGCCTGGTTTCCCTTCTTATCCTTTGAATCATGCTACCATTGACAATTATTTATACTTATATCCAGAGGGCTGGAGCGCCTCTCCTGTGAAGATAGACTAAGAGAGCTGGAGTTGTTCAGCATACATAAGGCTCTGGGGAGACCTTATAGCAGCCCTCCAGTACTTAAAGGGGGCTACAAGAAGGATGGGGGGGCACTCGTTATCAGAGAGTGTAGGGATAGGACAATGGATAATGGCTTTAAACTGAAAGAGGGTAGATTTAGATTAGATATTAGGAAGAAATTCTTCCCTGTGAGGGTGGTGAGGCACTGGCACAGGTTGCCCAGAGAAGCTGTGGCTGCCCCCTCCCTGGAAGTGTTCAAGGCCAGGTTTGATGGGGCTTGGGCTAGTGGAAGGTCTTGGGTTGGAAGGTGGGTTGGAAGTAGATGACCTTTAAGGTCCCTTCCAACCCAAACGATTTCATGATTCTATTCTGTGGTTCTATGATGGAACAATCCAAAATGCTTCTAGGATGATGAAAGGAATAAAGAGCATGTATTGCAAGGGAAGGCTAAAAGAATTGTCTCTTGTGGAAAAAAAGAACAAATTCACTTGTGTAAAAAAATCCTTCAGAGATGAAATAAAGTATTATTTAGATTAACGCTAATGATAGTCAAGGCACAAGTAGATGTACCTGGTATAAACACATTATATTGTAAATTAGAAGAAAATTTCCAACCATCAGGAAACTAAGGTTCCAAAATAGCCTTACAATAGGACTAATGAGGTAAATAACCTCACTGGCTTTAGGATGGCACCTTATACTTTACAAAAGAGACTTCATGGTTGCCTATAAAAGGGAACTAGATTGAGTGACTCAAAAAGTAATTTCTAATCCTACATTTCCAAATTCTACTTCTTTTTTTGGGTGGGGGGTGGGGTAGAGTAGGGTTTATATAGAAAATGGAATCAAGTGAATCATTAATGTCATGTCAGATTTTAAAAGGAGAAATAAGGTAACGTGTTTATATTCTCAGCCATATAAACATTAATATGGGGGAGGGCAGTAAGAGAATATACAAGACTAGGTTAAATTGCAAATAAATACAGTAGGGTAAAAATGATGCAGTGGCTTTTATTATTTCATGACTGTGAAGTGCATACCTATACTCTATTGGTCTTGTGGAAGGAAATTTTAATAGTCCTGTCCAATTTATATGCAGCTACATTAACTTTCTGTACAGGTGAGCAGGCTTCCTAAATTACATGTATTAATGGGGAAAGATGGGAATCTTCTGTAAGGCAATTCAGACTACCTAAAATGCAATTTGACTTCTTACACAGATGGTCTGAATAACTCCATAGAAGTGCCTTCCTTATGTCATTGACTGTAGAGCACTAATTCAGCCTAAAATTGAGAGTGGAAATCTGCTTCATCTTCCTAAATAAGATCTGTACACATGTGAATAAGGAAAGTCCCTGCCCTTAGGATCTTACGATGAGAAGGCAGAGCATTTCAAAGATTTTGCTACTTTATGGGCAGTTAGCCATTTCCAGTATGATTCCAATTACTCTTTATCAAATCAATTAAACCTGTCCAGTAGTATAATAAACAATATATTTTTGTGCAAGTATCTTCGTATCAACATCAATACATGCATACTTGTGATGAAGATGTAGTTTTATATATTTTTGAAGTAGAGATGTAATTTTATATATCCTTACAATTACTGATTTTGTATATAGTCATATAATGTAAATAAAGCAACTAATGCATGTTACTGTTACAGGACAAGAGCTCTAGTTTATTAATATTCTTTCCTCCTTCTTGAATTAAAAATTATTTTTAAGCCCCATTTCTTAAGAAATAGCATCGTATTAAAAGCAACTTGCAATTTAAATAGCTGTCTGTCTTTACTTTTAGCAAACTACCACTGAAAGAGTAAGATGAAAAAGGTTTTCTTTGTTTTGCTATGTATTACTTGCTGAAGAATCAGGTACATCAAGTCCTATCAGATATACTTTAGTCAAGTGGATCCTACCAATTGTACTTATACAACAGAGGAGAACCAAACATTAACATTATATAAGGTAAAACCACAGCGATAACAGTAGAAGACAAATAAATAGTCTAATTTTATTTCTAGTTTGTTTTTCAAATTATCTAGATACTAACTCAATTGATTTCCTTAAATATAGGTGTTTATGCTGAACTTGCTTATGTGCCTCTTCAGAAGCATTTATGCCTAACTTTATTTGTTAGATACTATAAAATACCAAATAACTGAAGGGGGAACAAATTTCACTCTTATAATCAGGAATGTCATTCATGTCTGTGTTTAGTTGTGTCATTTGATGCACAGTTGTTGTTTCTCTGCCAGAAATGTATTTTTCTTCTTTCTTGTTCCCTAATGGGAAACAAGCACCTAGGTCCAGAGCTTAGAAGGGAGTGGAATTTCCACCCTGAAGCATTTCTCTGAAACCACTCTCGGGTTGTGAATGTCTCCTTCTCTGCTGGTAATGGAATCCCACACACAGCCAGTCTATACTAATGATTTTAGTTGCTTCCAGCACCACTTATGACTAAGTGCAAAACCCTCTCTTCTACCTCGCTACCCCCACCGTGCTGAACCACAAGTCTAACAAGATAACCAAGCCTTTTTCTTCTAAGGACTTCTTCACAGTGGAGTTAATTATACACAAAGACATGAACACTTCCTTTAAGAGGTAGCAATAAAGACATCATGTCTGTCTGTGTGCTCAGGAGCTAAAACTGCTGCACAGCTATGTGTAACCAAGCTAGCTGTGAGTTCCTCCCAGTATTTTTACAATCTGAGGGCTGTAAAGGCAGAAGATAAACTTTTAAAAATCTGTATACATATTCTATTACTTTATGATACATATTGCACAATGCCACCCAGTGTTGCCAGAGTTTAAGAGCCTACTCAGAAATGTGTTCAGGTCACATCTGATAAGTTTACAGTATAAGAGTTCTTGTTCTGCAAACTCTTAACCAAGAAGAAAGCTTACCTGGTTTTTGAGTTGGAAGTTAATTATTCTGTGTCAACAGTTCTAGCCAAGGGGTCATTCTGCTGTGGGTCTGTCACTCCTCATATGCAAGAGCTTGGGAAGTTTTTAAGCATTTTTTCACCTCTCATACACTGCACCAAGGATAAAGGGTGGGTTGCTTCTGTGAAGCATCAGTTTTGGCATTATTGTACATTAACTCATGTAACTATACTTGGACTTTTTAGTTAGCTAGGCCAGTAAAGATAATTTTTCCTGATTTTTTCCCACTTGATTTTCCTTGCCATTTCCCAGAAAGTATTCATTAGATGTTTAGGCTGTCTGGTTTCATCTATTACTTTGTGTGTGAGAGAACCATGCAGTGGATGATGGGCATTCTGATTGCCTTGACTGTCTGACAGACTCCTACATCATTGGAAAGGCTCTACAAATCCGTTTCTTGGCATGTTAAGGGATGCAAAGCTGCACATACACTTCCTGAGAAGACTGTAGGACCTGTCTTGGATGTAGCTGCACATTATTTTTCTAGCTATTTCAGCAGGGAACTTAAAGAGTGTCAGTGCAGGTTTCCTGCACAAATCTTCACTTTCAAAACTGGAGCTTAAAAGGGAAGACAATCTCAGCACATTCTCCACATTTCTTTTCAGTAATGTCTCATAAAATGGACACCGAATCACTCTGATGATACCACATTATTGTGTGATAGAGTGTGCATGCATATAATGTTGAACAAGCTCTCAGTAAAGCATCATATACATATATTAGATCCTAGGGTGACTAGCAAGGTCTTCATACTGTTTTATGTAACACACATTGAGATAGTTAATGCAGGCTATGACAACAAACAAAAAGGCTAAAGCAAACTATTTCACATATCATGAATCAGCCAAGTTCTGAAAACATACATTGGTGTAAGATACATTGCTCCAGGCAAATGTACCACAGTCATAGCATAAGGCAATATAAACAGAAATTTATCTTGAAATATAAATGAAAAAATGTTGTGATTCAAACAGGTGGTTTCCCAGAAAAACCTGTTTTCAGAAGAAAAAAAAAAAAAGAACAACCAAAAAGCACCAAGTCTCTCTGGCTCCTGGGTGGTGCTGAACTCAGTCCTAACTGATAACCTTCTGATCCTGTGGGCACTGGTATTGATAAACCTTTCTCTCTGATTCCTAGCCTTTTCTTTCAGGTCAGACAGAATTTTGCCAGTTTTGCTCGATATGGAATGGCCAATACAGTTGTGGCTTCTGGTTCCCATATTGCTTGCCTGACTTTGTTGCTTGCTTTTTTGTTAAGGTGAGATGAAGACACGATCTTCCAAAAGGACATGATATTCACTCTATCCAATGAGTTGGATAAGTCTTGTGAAGAACAAATCAGTCTTGCACCTCACTAGTCATATGTTACCTAGACCAAAACCATGAAAATTTTTTAAAAAGAGAGATTTTTTTCTTTGTGTAGGCCAGGTACTGTGCAAAATGTCAATTCCAATCCATCCAATGAGGTGAATATACTTTCCAGTATAACATGCATTCGAGTTACTATTGTAAATAATTTGTTTCAGTAAAATATGAGTTGTTGGTCCCCTGACAAATACACTGAGCAGCCTTTAAACAGCAATTCAAAACAAAAATTAGATCTGAGAAAAATAAATTTGGAACTTACTTCTTAACATTTGTATTTCTATGCTCTTTGACACTGTGTATTGATTTTTATCTACAGACTCAATTGTTCTGAAATACTGACAATGAAACAAAGAGATACAAAATTTAAATGTGGCAATATCTAGGAATATTTTTTTAAAATGGCCTCAATTTCAAAAACACTTTTTCTAGCAGTTAATTGATAATGTATCTACTAACTTTCCAAGTCCAGTATTTGAATTTATTCCTCAGTTACCAATGCAATTAATTGTAGCTATACATTAGCCTATTTTTAACACATCAAGCTCATAGTATAGTAGATTAAGAACTAGATCAAAACCTAACAAATTATGGCCTGCTATATATAAATCATCATATGCCTGATTAGGTATTTTTTGTAACTGATTTCTCTAAAGAGCCTACAGGAATGGAGAGCCTAATTGGCCCTTTACTTCCTTTTGAAATGTGCCCTGATGTTTACCCGTTGCATCATGCTGAGATTATTTCAGTTAAGAGGAACTGGCATGCCAAATACTCTCTTACTATATTGCAATGCTGGATGACTGGATAAAGTTGTGCTCTTGCTTGCTTACTAGAGAAAGCATTTCTAAAATGTGCATCTCAAAATGAGTTCAGATTTCAAATAACATTACAATTCAAAAGAGTTTGGATCTAGGTTCAGAAAGACACTCTGCATTTTAGGCCATTTTAAAGTTTTCAATAGTTAAAAATTTAACATGTAGTCAGTACATTCTCAGAGAGTAGCATAAAATTGAGATACAAAAATATATATTGAAAGATTTAACTAGGTTCAGTGGAGAAGTATACTGTTTAGCAATAACTTTAAGAAAAAAATTATGTTAATCTCAGTGTTAAATCTGAGTTATTAAATGTAAAATGACCTCATTAAAGTGATATGACTAAAAGTGGTCATTCTTTTGTCAACAAATGTTTCCATTTAATTAAAATGTTCTCTTATTTACCAAGTCACATGGAGTTTCTGGTGTTTGTATTCAAAGGCATTAAAATGGTAGACCTTCTGAACTCTTTATATAACTTTTTCAGCCTAGAAGAACCAGATATTACCTATATGCAATATATGAACAATAAATATTATTTTCCATTTTAAAAAAATTCAGAGAAGTAATAAATGCTTAACCTTTGATAAACCTTTCTAAAAATAGCATTTAACTAAAGAGAAAACATCTCACAGGCAAGTTTTTATACATTCTGAAAGTTCTATTGCTTTCAAAATAGAGTCATTCAGTTCCATTTAATAGGTGAATATTTTTCTTCTCTATGAAGCAGTGCCTGATCATTTTGCCATATGCTACTGTATCCTTTTCTAAACCTCTTTTTCTAATGGCCTTTTATGTTTCCTTACAAAACTTTGTGTTCCTTTTCTCTCTTTCCATTTTAGTTCCAACACATACTCAGGCTGTAAAGAGAACATCTATTTAAGATCTCTTCAGAGCTAAGAATATGTATTCTTCCTTGGGTCAGTGTTGAGTGACATAGCTGCTTCTTTAATCAACCATTACAAAGCTCAGAAGTACTGCTGATAACATCTGAAACTTTATGTACTTATCTATCGCAATCTCTGAAAACTGCTTCTTCCAAATCATTATTCCTTTGCACTGCTGCTGAAGGGTGTATAGTGGAGAACGTCTCCTGAATATGCAATTAAATATTGAACGCAAGGCAACTTAGGCTTTCACTAAAAGGGCTTTTTTTCTGAGACTACATTACATTCTTCTTGTGAGGGTGAAAGTACATCAAAATAGAAAGATGTATCATCTAGTCTGTTCTTGTCTTAGTTTCTGACACCCTGTAGGAAAACAATACTCAGGCCTGTGCATTATCTCATGCACTCAGCAAGAGATGCACCCAATTGGTGATGGTGTTCACCCAAGGGCAAGAGAGAAGTCCAAATCCCTGGTCTTGCATCTGAATACATGTGTATATACTGGTGTAGAAATCAGAAGACAGATGATTACTCTAGACAGTAGGTTAGAGTTTCAGGCTGACTTTTTAATTGAATCTTTATAAGTGTTACTTATATGCTTAGCTGGCTAAGTTTAAAGTAATTAGTGAATCATGGAGCTTATAAGATACAGAACTGTTTAGGCACAGACTTAGGATAAGAAGGCTGTAGTCTCTCATTAAGCACACATTGCTTACCAATTAGCAGAAAGGCCATGTAGTAGTTCCTTTCTCTTCTACTGTGAAGCTGTTTCCATCTATTCTTTAAAGAGTGTAAAATCTATTTGTTCATATAACAAGCAACACATTTATGACTTATTAAAAGACAGCAAATGAATTACTGCTCTGAGAGGAGAGGGAGAGAGTGGAAGAGAAAGAAGATAAATGAAACCAAAGCAATATTTCTAATAGGATAAATTTTGCATTAAGTGAACCAATGCCTGGGAACTTTTTCAATAAGAAATGTGATTTTGTCTCTACTCAGTGATGCATGCAGCATCCCTTCTCTCCCTCACCTTATTTTTTCAATGAGTTAAATATAATTCTCAATTGTAGAATTTATTTTAAAAATTTCTAGTCTTATTTGTCAGGTGTTACATGCTATACAGAGATGTAGAGTCTATCTGTTAATGAAATGTAAATTGTCCATTACACATTTCTTACTGGATAACTGTTTACTTCACAGGGATCATTGTCTGCACTTTTAGGTAGCATGGAAGGAAAATAATTTAAGTTTTCATCCCGTGGATTTACTATTTGAAATATAGGTGTGTTCCTTTATACAAAAGCCTGGATAGAGAATGGGACTTCAGCTGTTACTCATTTAGAATTCATGTTTCAATACCTATTTGCTTTTATTTTATTTATTTATGAGTTTTCAAAACAGAAACAAGTGCTTTCTAAAGCACAAACCTAAGCTGTAAATGAGCTAAACACTTCTAGATGTCGCAGTGTTGTAACATATAACGTTCAAGTTAGGTTAGTTCAGTTAACTCATTTGAAATGTCTGTCACGTGCCTTTTTCAGACTCAGTATAAAACCACAAGTTGAGTTAGCAAGTAAGTTGGTGAGCAAAATTTGAATAGACAAAATACAAAAGGATTGCATCACAGATTCATCTTTAAGCAGCCATTCTGAGTTTCCATAATTAAAAGTAACTTGAAGGACTATCCTTCAGCTTACCACTCACTGCTCAACACTAGGTAAAACAAAAACATGGGCACTTGCCTTACATGATACCAATAAGAAGCATATCCAAAAAAGAAGATAATTGTTTTAATATAATTAACTCATCTGCTAAAATTTCCAGTTTTTATCTTCTCTTTGAAAGGAATGGTATCAAAACCAGAATGACCCCCTTGGTTAAAGCATATGGCAGGTGAGCTTGATAGAATACTGTAACGTGAAGTTCATGAACATACAAATTCTCTCTTAAATCCAAGACTTCTACAGAGAGAACGCTTCTCAAATGCACCTGTGCAACCTGCAGCACCTTACAGTGTGAGAAAAGTTCAGGTCTGACTGGTCAGGAATTCTGACTAAATAGAAACTACTTGCACATGACTGAGAAAGAAAGTTAAAGAAGAAACTAGTATCCGGTGATGAGATTAATGGTCTACTTTTTGTCAGAATTTATAAAATCACTACCTGACAGGCACAAAGATTTCCCAGAATCACACTTTAAAAACCCATATCGTATCACAGTTTTTAGAAGCACTCATACAGGCTGTGTCAAAAACAAAGCAGAGCATGTAAGGAGAGAGTAAAACCACAGCTTAAAAACAACATTCCCGCCTTTTTTCTTTAAGTAGGGCACTAAATGCAATGCTTATGGGGTTAGCATTTTGTAAGTATTACAGTGCTTATAATTTTCCATAATAAGAACTTACTTTTTCTTGTTTCTAACTAGCAAATTGCAACAATTTGGGCCAAAATTCTTCATGCTGCTGTTTGTCAGTAAGTGGGTATTTCTCTAAATTTCAGCTACCACAATGGAATATTCTCTGAGAGTAAAATCAAAGAGAAAATACATTGTATTGTCTGTGTTAAATTACATTCTAGAACTCTGTAGACTGAGAAGATTAAATAATAGGATCAACTTACGTGCAGTACCAGTGGTTATAATCAATCTTTTCATGCTTTGTTAAATTCACCAAGATGATGGTGTGGATTTGCCTGCCCTGATTAAAACTTGTTTCATCTGACAATTTTGTAATGACTACAGCCACTTCTACCAAACAGCAATTCACAGTTGAACTATTTTGTCTACCCAAGCAATGGTCTCCCATGTAGTGTCCAACACAGACATACCCAGAAGTCATTGCCCTATGGCTTGAGGAGCTATTCGGGGTTATTGTTGCTAGACTCATGCAGTAGTGTATGTCCTCATTCTAGATTAAGCTAGAGCAACGGTTTGTGAGTCATCTGTGAACTGGAGGACTTAAATGATTTTTGTTAGAAAGAAAGAAAACATGCACAAAAAGGCAGATCAATTGACTGACTTAATTCACTACATAGTCCCACAGTCAGCTGTACAGGTACAAGGCAGGGAATGTGAACTGCAGCACTGGAGTAATGAATGTCCAGGCGACAACAATGCCTTAGACTGGCATTACCACTGTATACCTCATATAGTGGAGGTAGAGCCTGCGGGGGCTATCCTCTAAACCAAAACTTAGGGGGATAATGACAGTGACTGGGAGAGCAGCTAACAAATGATATAATTCAACCACGTTGTCTAGTTAAGTCCTTTGTGTAAATTGTGTATCAGCACCATTTCAGTTTCAACCCTTAGCAGTCAGCTTGAGATAAAACACTGCTTGGATAAACATCTCTACTTGTTATGGACAAATCAGGTGAAAAGAAACATGGTACTTTGCTACAGCTTAAACTAGTGTTACAGAACGTAATGGAGGATTTTATACTAAATTGCCTCTTCAGTACAGTTCTGCAGTACAAGTATCACTCAAGACACACATAAAAAAAAAAAGGCACCCGTGGTCTGTCTTGCATCAGAGCTGAGTTTCCTTAGCAGAGGTTAATGATAAGTATGGTTTGAATATAACTTCTACATACTTGGAAAAGCAGATTATAGATATCTTAGATGGGACACCCAACATTACTTAATTTAACTGTTTGCATTTTACTCTCAGTACTTTGGTATTCCATGTATTCAACATAAGCATTTTTTCGCTCAATCTTTCTGAAATGAATTAAGTAGTAACAACAGAAATTGTAAAATAGAAGCTAATTATTCTGTATTTGGTGAAGACTGCAATAAACTGCAAATAATTCATGGAGCAGTATACTGCAGAAAATAGCGAACTGTTCATAGGGCCACACAACTATCAGAGCTAAATTACACTATGGGTCACTACATCTAATTTCCTGCAATTGCAGCCAACCACATAATCTAATCCTTTTCCTAAATGTTCCAAATTGTTTTTAAGGACTATTAAATTGCTTGCCCATAATAGGACAAGCCATATCCAGCCATCTCTGGATTTTATTGATTATTTTGCCATAAACTTCTAATGTTCAACCTGAATTTAATCATGGGAAGTTTCTATCTGTTCTTGTGCTAATGTTTTGCTTTAGAACGAAATGTCATATATTCAGCTAAATGAACAAAAATTTTATGACAGTTTGGAATATAGCAGAGAAATGGAGAACCTCCTTCCCTAACATTCAGAATTCATTTCTCTTGAGCTTGGATGCCAAAAACTATTGTAGATGAGATAGCTCCTGCACATCAGATAACACAACTGCTTCCAACACTACTGTAACCAATGTCATCTAGTACACTGGCTTCTTCCACAGCCATACCACACGGGTGACTCATAAATCATTCTGTGATCAACCACTCGCTACAGTTGTCTTCACCACAGCTGTTTCCAGTCAGTGAGCTCACAAATTAACAGAAATTCTCAGTATTAGTCCTGAAGGGTACTTGTACTTCACACTATTACATTTCATCCCTTGTATATTATTCCAGTTCTTACAGTCATCCAGGTCTTCCTGGATATTGCAGCCTTCTTCTGTGTTAATGATAGACATATTTTTTGCTATTGGCAAACTCAATTATCACACTTCTGTATCCCCATACTAAGCTTACTAATGAAATTATTAAACAAGAACTGTTTAAAGACTGACCCTTGAAAATCTCCAGTAATCATACTCTCATGACAGCAATCTCCCTTTCAATGCCACTTTTTATCTTACCTTTAGCTAGCACCCTCCCTCACAATATACTGCTTTCAATAATTAGTGAGCACTGATTATCATGTGCACTGAATGCATAGTCATTAGTCCTGAAGAAATAACATGTTCTTACTGAGGCAAAGATTGTCTAATGGTGCACATTTATCTAGAGACCAAAGTAAGGATTTATATAAATTAGGGAATATTTTTAATGAGCAAAAATGCCTTTTCCTACTGTACTAACACTATTTGCAAACACTAGTTGAATCTGATACATAATACTATGAAGTATGGAGTAGTGCTAGTATTAAGGCAAAATTTTGATTTAATAAATGATGAAATATTTTTTATACTTTATTTTGAAAAATTATGCCTTGTTTCATTACTGAGCTAAATTAAAAACACTTGAAGACCCAAATGTTATATGGAATAAACGAATAAAATTCTTAATGACTCACAACTAAGTAGTTTTTGTGAATCCAAACTAAGAGAAACATATTTTGAGGAAAAAAAAGTCTTTTGGATTGACGTACAATGAATGTACTTTCTGATTGTT
Source organism: Athene cunicularia (assembly GCF_003259725.1). Lineage (NCBI taxonomy): Eukaryota > Metazoa > Chordata > Aves > Strigiformes > Strigidae > Athene > Athene cunicularia. Next base: position 34,192,347 of record NW_020799101.1, on the reverse strand, counting down.
TTGATTGTGCAATGGAACTGAAAATAATTTTTCAAACCATCTCTAGTTTTATAGGCAGAGTGAATTCTGGTCTTATATGTTGACTCCACCACTTCGCAGGTTTAGTGTTCTTTTAACACAGGTTTTTCAGAACACAATTTAAAATTAAATAGCAGTGTGGTAGAGACAGCTCTGGTCTTAAAGGTCAGATTGTGTCACGCTACCCATGAGCATAAATTCTGGAGAAGGCTGGACTAATAGAGGAGTGATAGCACCTGCAAATCTCCTCGCTTTCTGCAAGAAAGTATTATTTCATGCAGGGACAAACACAGTGCCATGTGCATAAACAAGCCTGTAGTTCTAAAATGAAGACATAGAAGCATGTATCAAAAGTCATACGCACATTTGAGGTAATGTTTTTTTACTGGTCCTCAGAAAAAGCTTGAAACAAAGATAAAATCCAATTATAGGCATGCAACAGTATTGACAGAGTGGGCCAGTGGGGAAAAAAAATGTCAAGAAAAATCACCTGGGAAACTATTGTATCATATGCATATGGCAGAAATAAAAAGTTGTTTATTGAGATGGAAAAAAAAATTGTCATATGTATCAGTTAAGGATCGTGTACAATACAACTCAATATTTATTTGAAGTCATAAAATGTCATGCTGTTTTGCATAATGAACTACTGGCAGAAACATTTATTGAAGAAAAAACCCTACAGATTTGTTCGTTATATCCTTTTAAAAAATCTAACAGATACGTTATATGTCAGAGTGATCACATGTACCCTAGCAACCAGGATGTTATTGAAATTTCTACATACAATTGCATGAGTCATTTTAAGTGATGTAGTAAGTCTAATAGTGAATGTTTAATGAATGGCAGAATCAGGAAGTTACGAACTAGATTTTATAAATATGCAAAGCTTGGCAAGTTCGTTTTGTTCACAAATGTGCTGATGAGAAAGGATAAATATCTGTGCTATTTTTTTCAAAACAATGTTAATTAATATTTTCTATGATGTCAAGTTATTTCCCTTATTTATCATCTGAAGCTTTTTACATAGCAGCTTCACTTTATCTCAGTAGCAAGGATCTGTTCTAAAACATATATATACATCCATCGTATCTCTCTACATATGTACATCATATCTCTCTTATCCTGCCCAAAACCTGAAAAAGAGTTTTCTCTACTCCACGTACAGCTGTGTGGGTACGTGTCAGATATCTAAGTTGCAGAAAATAACCATGTAGTGGTTTTTATATGCTTTCCCTGACATCAGTTTCCTGATGTTTCAGCTCAGAGCTTCAATATACAGAGGCAGTACCTGTTTTTTTAAAACAGTGTTCTGTAGTTACTGCACACAATTTGCACAATGTGCTGACTCAAAGATCATCGTACAGCATTTGAAAAAAAAAAAAAAAGGTTGATACAGAATTAAGCCCCAAAGTAAAGTTTCTGTCCACCTAGAGGATCTGAAAAGGTCCTGCTTCATGACAGTACTGTTGCATTCATCACAAGGTTGAACCCCAGCTACTTGAGATTCTTTTCTAAGCAGCAGTCTAAGTACAAAATAGCCTGTTATAAAGTCTACAACACATGGTGGAAATATTTGCTTAAGTAAAAAGTAAAAATGCACTTTTTTTTTTTTTTTTAAGTCTTGCTTGAAATACTTCATGTATTATATAAATGCAAGGTCTGAGGTTGAAAGAACATTGATGCATTCTATAATGACAGTTCTCACATTCCTAGCACAAACATACTTGCTTCTCCTTACTATTCCAACCTCTATTCATCTGCTTAACTGTACTCATTACTACTGCAAAGAATCAGTTAATGCCAGCTTAAAGGTGTTTTTTGGTTTTTTTTAGTACTCTGTTGTTAATTAATGCTGTGTGTACTACTCCTATCTTGTCAAAGTTTTTTTGCTTAAAATTCTTTTTATGAATCAGGAACAAATTCTGATTAGTTATCAATCAGGTAGGAAAATTAATCAGAAGTTTCTGAATATTGGAAATTCCTACAATAGCGCATGAAGGAGAAATAGGCCTTTGTAAACACAGTGTGCATAAGAAGAAGGAGACCTAAAAGTAATTGGAGGAAGGAGGTGGCTTTGTCAACATAAAACTTGTAACTGATTTAACATAAACTGAGAATGGTGGACATCTAATCCAAACTAAACTCGAGTTTCACTGGCTGTTCCTTACAATTTGCACAGGCTTTGTGAGATTTAGATTAGTCTAAAGCACAGCACACATTTTTCATCGTTTTAACAGTTCAGAACTGTTATTTACAGGTGTTAAACTTGAGGCACAAATCCATTATTTTAGTCTGTGCTGAAAGAAAAGCAGAGGCAAACAGCATCTCACAGAAGTAGTGTGAATGAAAACCTGTCACTTTTTATGATCTACCTGAATCTAGGGTGTGGTCCATGCTTACTGTCTTATTATAGAACCCATCCTTTGGTCTGTTTACAGTAAGGTACTGAGCAGACCAGGCTTTTATAGGTCTTCTGAACTCACTTTAAAAAATCTACTACAGTTATCAGCACTTGTACCACCAGAAATATCAAAACTAGACAGAATTCCTCTATGTAGTTTTCATTCTCAATTTAGAAAGAGGAGAAATAGGAAGTAAGAGTAATTCACTCTTAGGATCCTTGCATTTTCTAAACAGCCAAAGAAATGAGTGCTTTAGAGAAGAATCCTTCAGTAGAGTGCTTAAGAGTAGAAGAAATTAGTAATTTGGATTAATTCTTTAGAAGAAGTAATTTATTTGATTTTTTTTTTCTACTTTTTAATAATCCAGAAAAAGATGTAGGAGTTTAAAATTGTCCACAGACTCAATAAACAAATCCCCTCTAATCTGCAGAAGATTTCAAAAAGTTAGCTGTGAACAGTTCTATTTTCTGGTATATTGGTGACTGAAGTCCTCAGATGTTGCTTCTGTTCTGGTTAATTATAAAGTAATCAACTAGAGGAATGCTGCGCTATGTATTTTAATTGATTCTTAGTGTTTCATGGTCATCATCATGCTAAGCACTGTGAAGACATGGACAAAATGCTTGCTCCTGCCTGCCTGAACTGTGTCTAAACAGGCAAAAGGGGAAACGGAAGATGAGAATTTGACCAGAATTACACAACTGACTAATAGAAAACAAAGGAATCAAGATTTCCTGCATTTGAGCATGATAAGCAGTGGATCAGGCTTCTTTTTACCTGTAGAATTTATGGGGGAAACAAAATACTCCATTTTTTCACTTGCTAGAATGTGGACAGCCTATTGGATTAGGAGACACAGTTTTGAGTTCTCTGGTTTTGACTCTTGTTCTCAGTCTGGTTTCCTAAGGAAATGAAACCTGTGCAATCATGGTGGGTGTGTATGGGTGCCTGTACATGTGTTCAAAGTAGTAACTTTTGAACCTGTTGGCAAACTGTAGCAAAACTGGACACAAAGTACTGGTGTCAAAGATAATGTAATTCAAAGGTATTAGTCTCAAAGGTAATGTAATGTAAATGTTGTGAAAATAGGGGGACAACTGTAGATGCCAGACTGTAGCCTGAGAGCAAGAAAATTCAGGTGATAGAAATCATACTGCTTTTGTTTTAATGTTAACAGAACCATTCATTGATGTCTTTGTTAGGTTTTAGAGTTTTCATCTGTATTAAGAAATTTATTAATTAAAAACCCAACAACAAAATGGAATCACATGAAACAATGCCACATTAGGAACCAGAGCTTAAGGGAAGAAAGCCAAATACAGTATTATTCATAATAAAATAATCAACTAGAAGAACTGCTCATGCATGGATGACCTGGATCTCTCCCTTCAGCTTCTGAGTGTCATGTTTTTATGCACAGCCACAAGACCATTCAGATTCCCTCTGTGCTTCAGAGGGTAAAGCTGGTGGTAGCAGAAAGCCCCACTGCTGTATTTAAAGGAAGAAGGAGGAAACAGAGATTAAACCTAGGGTGAAGCTATGTTCATAACTGAGTATATTTATGTTATTGATCTCAGACATTGTAATTAGGCAGGGCCTACTCAAAAATATCAGTGTAGACAAGGCCTCATTGAGGCTCAGGGAAGACAGTGATTTAACTACTAACATTAAAATATGCAGCTTGAGCATCTGTTCATGCTAGAACTTACTTGCTCCTTTACAAGTACTGCTCCGCTTCCTAGCTGGAAGAGTGTGTGAATGAAGCTGGAGAGAGTTTCATGTTTCATGTGAGTACTGATGAACAGGTCAGAAAATTTATTTCCTTTTTAAAAACAAGAGCCCCAGTATAATTCAGTTTCCCACCCTCACTAATGTGAGCAGCCTTCAACCAAACCAAACAATTTCCACTGTGTCACATGCATTCACTCAGCATAAGCATCAAATGGAAGGAGAGAGGCTGAAACTCTAAGACCTTTTTACATGGGATGGGCCAGGTAATGTTTTTATTCTGGTTGCTATAGTAATGAATACAGATAAAGATGATTGCACAGTCACTGCAATGACACATTTAGAGAGTAGCAATTTCATACAGTAGCAATACAACTGCAGTGCGAGAAAGTGATGTAATGAAGGAAAGATAAGTCAACAGCATGCTTATGTGTTTATTGGATTATGATGAAATATTTGAGAGAGGAAGGCTGGCTCCTTTTTAAGATGTTAGCATCAGATTTTTTACACTAAATTCAGTATCTTGCTCTTCCACAACTTACTTTTGTGACCTTGACCATGTCATGCAGTTCAGATCCACTGCAACACAGTGTTGACTGAGTTATAAGCAGTAACAAGCCATTTTATGCACTTGGCCATGGAGCACAATCTAGTACCTTATAAATTACTCATATTGACAGCAGGCTGCATTCTGAGCTGGGAGCAGCTGAACATAGTTAATAGTAATTTCTTCTTAAAGATCATACCTTAAATTACATCATCTGACATAAGTGGTCTTTGCTGAAAGGAGGCACTTCTTTTACTTGAGGTTCTGGAATCTCTCCTCAAGACAGATTCCCTTCAAAGAGCAAGGAAGTCAACATTGTTTTCGTAATGTATTTAAATTCAGTGGCTCAGATGCTAGGAGCCCTCATAGAGATGCTCTCACTCATAGAGAATACTCTGGCACTTCTGATATCATTATATGTGATGCCTAGGTTCAATTCCTTCCACTGTCTGTGGAAATTCAAATCTTACCTCTCATGTCTCAGTGGAAAAATGACTTAAATGCCAGGCTATAGGATCTTTAAAAGGGAAGGGTGCTCTCACTCTCTCCTACTCAATAATTAAAGAACCTTGGCTGCATGGGGATTGCACATAACAAACATTGACACAGCCAACTACCAGAACACTTTCTTGGGAAGGGGAAAAATTAGGTTCCATTTCTCTTATATTTATGAAGCAGTCCTTGGATCAAGTTTTTCAAGCAACATAGGCAGAGTAGCAAACAGCCTATGGATTTTGATTGCTGGGAGCTTACTAGTCTGTCCAGAAACAGAGCTCTGGATGCCATCAGATTGTGGAAGCAGCAATGTCAGGATATCAAGAATTTTAAGTTTGATCTAAAGAATCTGGAATACAAAATACTCTATGGACTGAGATGTCAGTCTTGCTGAACAGTTTTCCATTAGTAAAATCATAGTGTTCATAGTTTCCTACCTGCCCCAGGTTCTGTGTGATTAACTACATTAAAACTGTGAGAAAATCAGAAATTACAACCATATGGCCATGGAAGATATAAACAAAACTGACAAAGATTTATCAAATGTAAACAGCTTCAAATTAAAAGATTCTTTTAAGCAATTTTTCAAAGTATCAAAAAGATTAAAAGAATTAAAATTGCAAAAAGCATAATATTTAATCAGTCAAATGATAGCACAATGATTTTGTACAGCAGGAAGCCCTTGTTGTTTTTCAAAACATATTCCATAAACTAGTTGCAAAGCACTTTGAATAACTGTCTTGTTAAATAATTTGCAGATGAGATACAAAGAAATAAAAAAAGGAGATATTTGCACAACAGATAATGAAATTTTGAAAAACTCAACATGTTCTAGTCTATACATAAATGGCAGAAAAATGAAAGATAGAAGGCACATGATTGAGATAAACTTGTTAAATTGCTGGGGTCACCTCCTGAATTTCCTCTTATCCCTGATGTTACCAAACACACTGTTCAAGGAACAGGCGAATGAGACAAATGATGAAGTAGTGTTGAAGAATACAAGCAATGCTTAAAAAGGTGGCTGCATATTAACTTGAACCGTATATAACTAAATACAGGCAGTTAAAATAAAACAAAAGAAAAAAATCAGTGAAATAACTCTTTCAGTTCTGTGTGATATACCTAAGCATGTTCTGGAATCTACACAGCTCCAAGGGAACAATTTCCTATGGAAGCATGTCAAGCATTAAAATTATATCTCTTTATCTGAGCATCATGACCACAACTATTAGCATTGCTCAGTCTTGGAAATTTGTATGAAAATGAAATGTTCTAGCACATCTACATAGTTGCCCAACTTCTAATGGTGATGAACAATCCTGTAAAGTCAGCATGGCATGTGAATGCATCCCACTGGTGGGTCAAACTGAATCTTCAGTACTGGTGCATAAATACACTGTGTGTCAGAGAGATCATAAAAACTATGCAAAGGAAATATAAGGTTCTGCATCTCAATCAGCAATTACTCCTACGGAGTGCTACTATTTCTTGCCACCTATCTTGCAAAAAAGCTGAGGGATCTACAGACCTATTTTATTTAAAGTCTGAACTATTTTTTCATTGCCACAACCGCAGTTTTTGATAAAAGCACTTAAGCAACCTCTCCTGACTGAATACAAATAGTTTGCACCTTGTCAAATATTTGAATATTGGTAGAATCGGACATGTCCATTTAAGCACAATTCTTCTTTATTGTCATTTCTCTCTACTATGGAAATATGCTTTAAACTTTTTTGTCCACATTCTTGAATAATATTCTGTAAGAAGCTGTGAATAATAGTGTTTGGCATGTTCTTAAAAGCATTGTAAAATAATCTGCATTAAGAATACTAGTTCAGTTACTCTGACTCATTAGTCACAGAACTTATGGACAATGTTTTTCCCTCCCACTTTTTTTTCTGACCTTTTAAAGATAGATATCACTAAGTTTAAACTAAAATTTTAAAATGTGCTTGTATTTGACCAAGAAATAGCACACAGCCTTTTTTTTTTTTTTTTTTTTTTTTTGACCCGTGAGTCATCCTGAACAAACATTAACAACCCTTCCTTTCAAAATTCTGAAGTGATAAAATAGGACAGGTAGATAGGAAGAGAGAAAATACACCCAAACAGCCCCTTTTCAGACAGAAATTGAATCTCTGACTTTCACTACTGTATTATTTTCAGGTTGTCATAAGACTTCACTGTTCATGTTTATACCACAGGATTTCAGAAGCTTTCAAAACTGTTAAAGAAAGGTACTGTTAACTCTTTTTTACAGATGATTGAAGGGGCAAAAGAAGAAGCTGCAAACTAATGATTTTGAAAATATTTCTAGTTGAGGCTACAAAAAGTTTTACATAGTTTACCTAACCCTCTTGTAGCCTGACTACCAGAAATAGCACTAAAGATGCTCCGCTTATCTTGACAGTTGTGCATTGTTTTCTAAGTTAGATGTTCACAGAGACAACTATAATTGGAGACTAAGTTCCTGAACCTAACAGAGTACTTGGGCTAGGGCTTTAACCTAATATTACCCCTTAATATTTCATCTTGAGGAGCTCCTAACAAATAAGAATTTCTTTTAAACCAGATTAATTTTCAGCATATGAATTTTTAGCCTGTCCCTGTTTGACATTTTAAAATGAGTGGGTTTAAATGTGTTTGCTGAATTGGTGCCTAAATACCTTCAAATGATGTGACTATTGATATGGTACTGGACATTGGTTTTATCATATATTCACAATTACATTCTGTTCAGTACTGCTATAACTACTCTCCCTGATTGCAGCTGAAGCCAGCAATAGAAAATGCTTCTAATCCAGAAAAGTGACAGTAAGGCTTGACAATACAGCTATTCAGAGCAGCCCTTTAAAATGAAACAACATGCATTGCTTTGAAGATGGGAAGGCAATGAGGTATAAAACTGGGAGAGTTCAGGAAAACTTGCATCATTTTACATTTAAGTAGTTGACATTTCCCTGTATTCGTTTGACATTTACCCACAATGGACCACAAATGAAGGTGGTAGATTATCTCTCTGCTTACTCAAAATTTTCTGTATTGCATTCATCTGCCTGATCCCGTTCCCAGCATAACATATTGCAAAGTGTCTATTAAATCCAGCAAACTCAGGAACAGGTTTTACATTCCCTTCATGTAAGTAGAAGTCTGTTGGTATCAACATAGGTGTTTTAAATATTCTATAACGAGTCTGAGCACACTTTTTCTGATATTTTGGTCACCTGTCTTTTCAAGATATTTTCTCCATTCATTCCTAATTACCCAAAGAACTATAGAGGCTGACCAGTGCATTGACCTATCCTGATGATATTCTTTAGTGACAAAGCAGAAATTCAACAAAGTACTGTTGTGTAACAGTTTTTGTAAACAGCTTTGAATAAAACAGGATTTTTTTCTAACTAGCTCCAAATATGTTATGTAATATCAGTTCTGTTCAACAGAAAAGGTGTCAAATAAATTCTTCAGTCAACCACCCTCCCTTCTGCACTACACGTGGAGCAAATAGCCTCCAGGTCAAGCCGTAAGTATACAGACTGAGAACAAGAGAGCACATGAGAGACAAATGGAGTCCTAGAAAGAGAAATCTTTCCTTTCATGCATACATATGGCTGGTAAACTTAACCATTTTCAGCCCATAACAAAGACTATTTTTTCCTTTTAAATAATGGTCAATCTACTGTTAAGCCTTATATCAATTAGAAGACAGAAAGCTCTTGGCAGCCACTGCTATTATCTGCAGCCACACTGCCTTTGTTCTTAGTCCTATTCTGTCTGCTTCCTTCTGATCCCCCAACACCGAGGGTGAGTTGCTGGAATGGGTTTGAGGGAAAATGCTCTTCCTCCCCTCTCCTCTCACTTCCTCTTTTCCCCAGCTGACTCACATACTGAGCATACAGAGAGAAGGGCAAGCAAAACCTGGTGAGAAGGGAAAAAAGACCATTTCCCTTAAAGTGATGCAGAAGGAGAGAGAGACCCTCAGCAGAGGAAGAGTATTGGCCTTGTCTATGTGATGTGTCACGTCCATTTACATTTTCAGCACTCAATCCAGTGTTCAGTTCAGAACAGCACAACCTTGCACTTCAGGGAGAAATCCCCTTGGAAAAGGTTCCTGCCCTGCAGATGAGACCAGTAAGGGCAGAGAAACACTACTTCCTACACACCCACATCCTGTAAAAGCACTGTGATTACTCCTAATTTCTCCTCACCTCAACTGTCACTCCTGCTTCTTCACAGAATCTCTACCACTGACTTTGTCACTGCAAAGAGCAAGGGCAAAATCATTAATACTGGCCTTGAATACTGCAGCAGCAAAATTAAATTTTGCCCACTCAGTTTGGAAATTTTGAAAAAGCTCTCAGAAACAAATCACATGGAAATCATGTCTACATTCCTTTCCAGATCAAAGGCGCACTGTAATTTTATCAGCTATTTGCTAAACAGAAAAAATTTAAGTAAATATTACAATAAACAAAAAAAACCCCACCACTTCTGTGAGACCAACTTTCATCCCATGATATTTTCAAAGGCACTGTTATATCCACAACAATTTATCTGTGAAACTACTTTTAAAAGGTTAAAACAATACACTTAATGTATTTCCAGTGAGTGGTGTCTTGCTTCTTGCTGCTGACCAAGAGATATCCTGTAAAGGAAGTAGCTAATCACTGCCTCCTTGGAAAATGTTTACAAAGGGACGTTTGGGATGATGTTATCTACATCCTGTTTAAGTAGTTGGTTTGTTCTTTTAAATCAAGATGGTGAACAAAAAAGAAGCATTCTTAGCCGTATTGTTATGGTTTTCTTTTCTGTATCTTGAGTCTCACTGTTTCTGGACAGTAGTTATTTCAGGAGTACCAGCTGTTTTTCCCTTTATACACATGCATTTTAAGAAAGAAGGTATCGTAGCATGGTTGGGGTTTTGAGGGAAGTAGATTCATTTTCATGCAATTTTTATCAAAACCAATTGGTAAAGTCTATGTACACATAAGTATCCTGATGACCCGAATCAAAACTGTACGTTAATTCTAAAAGACCATAAAGGAAAGAAAACTATTCTGCTATGGACTACTGGAGGGAAACAGAAGTTATGATGACAGTGCTCTTTGGCTTAGTTGTAGTAAATAAAAGCTTTTATCTTTCCCTGATGCCAGAATTAAATGTAATTTTGGTTTTAGTGATACAGAACACAGATTTCAGTGACCAGTACCATTACCTTTCAGTGCATATTACAGTATCATAATAGCCCCACTGTGTGCTACTTCTGAAACAGCTAGACATTAACGCGAGATAGGCAGATCATCAGTGCTTACTGTATTTCAGCATTCTCCTAAACAGGAAAACTTCAAAATCTTTAATCAATAGAAAGGCTGAGGTATTACTTGTAGGACTGAGCCTCAAAGCCACACAAATCTGTGTGCTTCTACTCAGAAGAATGTCACCAGCTGATAACATTTTCTGACTTACCAGACTTAATGTTTTTATATATTATCAAGATATATGTTCATTGCTCTTCTTACTGGAACAATTTTAGTCAACTCTTACTTAAGTCTTCCAGAGTTAAAACAACCAAAAAGTCTAACAGTTTCAGTTATAGGTGGCTAACAGTGCAAAACTGTTGCCAATCAGCAGGTTACAACAGACTGATGACAACTGACTGATGCAAACATAGGCATAGTTCCTAAAGTAAATTTTAGAGTCTTTGATGACTTTTAAGTCCTTTAGAGAGTCCAGGGTGAAAACAGAAGGAGAAATTAAGTTATTAAAAATTATGAAATATCTATTTTCCTGGAGTGCCTCACTTCATCTTGTAAGATTTGTCTGAAAATAATTAAAAAGGAAGACCATAATTTTACTTCTAACGACTACAAGCCATCTAACTTCTGTAACCAAAGCAGTTGAAAATGACAACTCTCATCAGTATGCCTCCTTATTTGTCCCTACTACATACCCATACTATAATCAAAATGGAAACAGGTGCTATGAAAGAAATTGTATCTTGTTTTATAGTTAAAGGTAATATTGACATTCATACACACAATGAGATATGAATCTCCTAATTCTGGAGTACACAGTTCTTCAAGGGGCATTTCTCATGATAACACTGTCATAACTGCAGTGGCTTAAAGACACAGACAAGACAAGGTCTACGGGTAGACATAATACCTTTTATTGGACCAACTAGTATAATATAGGAAAAATTAGACAGATTTCCAGATGTTGCTGTTTTTTAAGTTTTCAACATAATTTCCTACAATATTCTTGCATTCAGTTTGGGACAGAGGTCTAGATGGGTGAACAACTAGATACTCATCTAGTAAAAAGCTGTTTGAATGGTTAGGCTTGGAGGGTATGGGTTGTATTCTGACTGGAGGCTGGCAGTGAGTAGCACAGGGGTCTGTCCTGGGACCTGTCCATTTTAACACTTATCAACAGTCTGGAGGAGGTGATACAGTGCACTCCCCTCAAGTTTGCAGGCAGCATCAGATTGGGACAACAATTCAGGCCACTTGAGGGCAGGGCTGCCATCCAGAGAGATCCAGTTCCAGGCTCCCCAGTACACGAAGGACACCGACAGATTGATGTGAGTTCACCAAAGGGCCACAAGGATTGTTGGATGGAGTGCTTGCCCTATGAGGGGATGCTAAGGGAACTGGGCCTTTTCAGCCTGGAGAAGAGATGGCCTCAGGGGGATGTAGTAGCAGACTGACTGGACTTCTGAGAAGGCTACTGAGAAGGAGTCAGGTTCTTCACAGCAGTGCATGGCAGGAGTATGAGGGACAATAAATAAACTGAAACAAAAAGATATTTTTGGATATAAGGATTTTTTTTTTTTTTAACTATAAGAGCAGTCAAACATTGCAACAGATTGCTCAGAGGAACTGTGCAGTCTTCAGGCTTTGAGGCTTTCAAGATTCAACTGGATGAAGCCCTGAGCTACCAGGTCTAGTCTCACAGCTGGATGTGCTTTGAGCAGGAGGCTGGACCTCAGGTCCCTTCCAAACTCAGTCATTTTGTGATTCTGTGATTCTCTGCAGAAACCCTCTTCAAGTCTACCCAAAATCTTGCCTCTTTCTAACTGTGTCAGCTGGTCTCATAAAAGAGACTGCCTTTACCTACAAACTATGTCTTGCCTATAATTTTCAAGACTAAACCCCACAGATGTTCCATCAAGTGGCAGCATGTTTACACCTACATGTATCATTACTAGGACTGGAGTCATTCAACCCACCCCACAGGCCTTTGGTATTTGAACTGACAAAATGACTCACAGTAGCTCTAATCTTCAGCCTGAGTGCTCACTGAGAGTGGTGGGGAACCCATGGCTGTCAAACATCCTAAGAAATGCTCTGGCAAAATCCAAGATGAGTGAGACCCAGGTACTCCATGCTCTACTCTAGGTTCTGACAATTTTCCTAAGTTTTTCCTCTTTCATGAATTCTAGTCTTGTCTCTTCCACCTTGTTCAGCTCAAGGCTGACTGCTGGACATTAAAAGGTTTAGCAGAAGCAGCCTTTACAGAAGAAATGTCAGTATAGAGGTAGGCTAGATAGGTAGATCTGTTAGTAGCATAGTTAGTAACTTTGTAAGATGTCTTGAATATAATGTACACAAACCTATGGTCCTTAAATGTAAGGAGGCAGTGGCTCTTCATCACTGGTTGAACACTGGGTGCTCTCAATTAATTCTATTCTTGCAGAAAAGCTGGAACTTCAGAGGTACTGACAACCCAAACCACTTAATTAAGATCAGTCTAGTCTTCAACCTGACTTAAAGATCATGTTTAAAAAGAGGATTCACATTCTTCTTAATTTTCTATACACTCTCTCAATCCTACAGTCTTACACTTTTAGGTCCCATTCTGCAATCATGAGTTTTATTGTCTCCCACTTATAAATGAAAGCTGTAGTTGTCCAAAATGTCACTCTAGAACATGTACCATTGAAGGAAGATGCTTGGGATGAAGTCACAAAACTTAACACTCTTATAGGTCACATCGCTTCAGTAAGTGGAACATTCCATCCCTGGCCACTATGGCAAAGGTGCATCAAGAGAAAAATAGTGGGAGAACTACCATGGTCTGATAACCTCAGTGGGATTATGAGACCAAAGCCTTCACTAACACTACAACTTTCTAAAAATAAAAAAGTTTGATAAATCAGTGAAAGTACCCAAAGCCTAGATCATCTGGATCAAAAGTTATGACCCAACTGTGGGAAAAAACATTAGAAATTCTTCGCTAGCCGTAACAGAAATCGGCACTCAGACCAACAAAAACTGTTCTAACAGCTACAAAAACAGCTACAAACTTGAATTACAACAGGGAAGTACAGTTAGATGATGCCTTAAGTAGGAGAGCTATTCCTATCAGCTGATCATAGAGGATAGCCACACCTTTGGCGTTATCACAGCTCAGATGAAAGAAGTTTTTTCATGTGCAACTGATAGCAGGCTCTCACTCACGACAACTTGTTAAACCCAATGATACTGATTACTAACTAGTTTGCATAACATATGTTGACTTTTCATATAGCGACTCTTCTTAGCCTTCCATTTGCTGTCCTTTTCAATTATGTTAGCAAGTTTTTTCCTTTTCTAGAATTGCTTCCTACACTAGATCGTCTGGCTTGTCTTTCTGTTGTCTGCTGACACCACCATCTAGCAGATGCTCTGTCAGAACTAAGGAACCTTCTCATTCATGATCCCACAAGGACACTGAAAAGCTTTCAGAATTAGGCTGTGATTTTACAATGATCTGTGTAAAACAGATCTAAGTGAAAGTTACTGGCAAAATGTGTGGTCTTGCTCTTTTGCTCTTGTTTGGTTGTGGCTGCAATTGAGCTCATATGCGTGGGTGGTGAAATTAATTAAATAATTGATACCTCATGGCAGAACATGTATCACTTTCAGTTGGGTTGGGTTTTTTGCCTTAATGTTTGTGTGCAACTCACCATGTGGTTGTACAAGCTCCACTAATTGGCCCATTGTAAACAGCAGGAATAAGAACCCAGGAAAGATGGCAAATTAAATGTGCTTAAAGCAGATATGAAAGAACAGCTTAAGAAAATTATTTTCACCCTACTTCAAGGCCAAACTAGGTTTGTGGACTCATACTAACTTGGAAGGAAGAAGGCATATCTTGAAGTACAACAGAACTTAAAAGATCCAGCTTGTGCTGAGGCAGTAAGTTGGTCCCTTCACTTGGTTCCAATGGTAAAATCCAATTTATAAACTACTGTTGTTGCAAGACCTTCCAGGTATCTGAGTACAACAGTATAAGAATGCCTGGCTAGTCCTGCCTGCTTGGGAGCAATATGGCCCATCCTAGGCAACATCATCTTGCAACTCTGTCAGCATGGCTCCTTTGGATCATAAGTTATAAAGTAATCATCTACTGACTGGAGCTACTATTTCTGAGAAGAAATATCTTGCCTTTCCACAAAGTAAACCTCTGATCCTCTGAGGACACAAACCAGGCACGAATCTACTTTACAGCAGAAGACCATTTAATCTGATGAATGTCACATTCAAGGATCAGTATGTCAGACTGCTATGTGGGCATGTAAGTTACAACTGAATTTTTATATGAGATTGTGTGCTGTAAGGTTTACACATGGATTATTTTCTGACCACAAAGCTAGACAGCATTCTTTCTGTCAAACTGCCATTTATTTGTGTTTGTGTATGCATGCACATGACCTTTTCAAGTAAAAAGAAAAAGGAAAGCTAGCTGGGTTGTACTTCTCTGAAGCAGAATTCAGCCAGGAGATTGGTTTAACAACATTAATTGCTACAGATAATATCACAGACCACCTGACCTGTGGTCTTGCATATATATTAATGTATTTGTGTTTCTTAAACCACAGCGACCTTCAAGCTCTATGCTAGGAGCTGCTTTAGAAGTTATTCATAAGAATGTGACCTACCCAACCACTGATGTGATTTCCAGGAGTATGTAGGATTTTCCCTTTCACGTGGAGCTCTTCAGCAAAACAAAAGTCATGTTCGTACAGCTCCTGTTCTGATAATGGTAGCTACCACTGCCTCTGAGAAAATGCCAGTGAGCCGTGTCCTTTGCAAAACTGATCATTTTGGAGCCCTGAAAAGAAATGTGCCCTGGTTGGTGGCAGAGAATTACTTGCATTACCTGAACCTTACCAGTCCATCTTAAAATTAAAGAAACAGTTTATGAAAACTGTCTGGATGTCGGTGTGAGGCACTATGCCACTATGATGCCTCAATAGTTTTAAAGAACGTAAACTGTGCTCTCAAAATAAGCTGTTGAGAATGCAGCAGCCGAAAGACCCCATGGCCCAGGACTTTTGTACTGCTCCGTCGAGTGTGTTTCTCCACAAAAGACCATTTGATCAAACTAAATTACAGGATACGGGGTGAGCTTGGCCTTTCAGATTTTCTGCCTGGTGATGTCTCCTCAGAAGCGAAGAAGTTGTCAACGTTGGGTTGGAAGACCTCTCAGAAACTTGCAATTACTTCCAGCTGGGTGCGGGGGGAGCAGCGTGTCTCCGCGGGCGCCTTCCCGCCGCCGGGGTCCCGCGGCAGGTAGCGGGGGAACGAAAGGGCCGCCCGAGAG
>NW_020799101.1:34115370-34176511 GCF_003259725.1 Athene cunicularia | reverse complement strand
GTATAAGAGACAGGCTGCGCTCGTTTGCATGTGGTCTCTTCCCCGCCGCCGAATAGCGTGCGGTGGAAACGCGGGGGGCTCCTATGCTCCCCCCCAGCACAGCTTTAATCTCTTTTTCATGTCAAGTAACTGCTGCAAGGGGATCGGTTCTAATGAATGATTCATTTCAGAAGTGTCACCGCCGGAGTTTTGCCTGTTCGGCGTTGCCAAGTCGGCCGTCGTGCTATTGTAAACTTTTTTGGGGGGTGTGGACACTTTAGTTCTTCTATGCTCTGTTGCCAAGACCTAAAGTATCTTCTGCACTAACTCCTACTTTATTACTACCGCATTGCTAGGATCCTCGGCCCTGTCTTGAAGACCACTGGAAAAAAAATTAGGAGAGGGGTTTAAGCTTGTAAAAAGAAAACCCTGAAAGCTGCTCGGGCCCTGGCTCTTTTTATATGAGAACAGGAAGTCAGATCACAAAGCTAAGAGGGAAATTTAGAGAAAGGGGGAAGGGAAGAAAACATTCTTTGCGTAGCCACTGTCAGTTTAACTGCGGAGGCCCTGAGTGATGGTCAGTGCCCCTGCAAGGTCAGGCCAGTATTTTCTGATTTTGAAACTGTGGGGGCCTGGGGTCAGCGTCGGGTTGTCAGTGACATCAAATGCAGTTCCATGGCTTTCCCAGCATTCAGACAAGACAGAAATTTACAGTGAGGCTTCACTGGGATGAGGTAGGGTCCAGTCTGTCTTCATAAGGCATCCATATTTCACCTTCATCCAGGAGTGCCCATATACAGGGATGCTTGTATCTGCCTTTCCTATCTGTATGGATATGCAACCTGGATACATTTCTATGCCTTTTCTTCCCAGGACTGTCAGTTTATTAATAAAGTCTTGCATAGTGTTTCAAGAAAATTTGTACGAAAGCTTAAGATAGCATCTTAAAGGTGCTGGAGTCACTTGTTTAGGAAGACTCTAGAGTGTAAATTGCCCCTGAAATAAACCCAAGTTTTATTGAAACAACAGCGATTGTTGCCCTTTTGTGAACTGTATGGTTATACTTTCAAGTCAGATTTTGAAGTGGTTCCAGTAACTTGCAGGCAAAAATTTTACGGAACTTTTCATCAATATAAAAATGTGCCGATTTCTATTTCATACAGAATTATGAATGATGAACAGCCTTTAATATTACCTGTAAACATACCTATTCTTGAAATCTAAGATACTATATGATCAAAATACAAGCCTAAAACTAGATACGTGCTTTATTTTGGTCTTTTTTACCTTTATTATTAAAGACATTAACTTAGTCATGCACGC
Source organism: Athene cunicularia (assembly GCF_003259725.1). NCBI lineage: Eukaryota > Metazoa > Chordata > Aves > Strigiformes > Strigidae > Athene > Athene cunicularia. Next base: position 34,175,209 of record NW_020799101.1, on the reverse strand, counting down.
AATTTTAAAACAGTTTAGTGGGAAATAATAGTATAGAATGGTTGCAGATTAATCTCTTTTTTTTCTTTTTTTTTTTTTCTAATTGTGAAATACTCCACTGAAAAGTTGCACTGATATTTTGTTTACTTCATAGTGATTTTCTAAATTAAATCAATAAAGCTAATCTGGCAATTTCCAATGTGTGTAATATTGGATTATAGTTATAATTTTTTTCTCCTTTACTTTTGGTGGGCACAAAAATATGTGGTGGTAGATTACTGCATAACAATATTCCTGTTACATAGGGGTTTGAAGGGGTTTTATACTTGTGCTGAAATCGTAATGTAAACCTAACTCCTCAGCAAAGCAACAAGACATCTGGTAATCTTGACAGATCATTCAAGGAGCTCCATAGCTGCGTGCTCTACAGTCCACATTTAGCAGCAAAAAAAAAAGTCACTTACTGAGCAGTCTCTTCGGTGTACGTGTTAAGTGGGAGGGTTATGGCTTTCAGCACCCTAGCTACAGGGAGTTAATTGTCCTTTAAATTTCTCCTCCTTTCCCATGCAGTGTAAGATTTACCACTCGGTCTCGTGTTTACTTCACTATTGTGCTTTCTTTTAGGCAACCTGCCCAAGCATGCAGCACTGCCCCTGAATCAGCACTTGAGCTGAAGCAGATCAGTCACTGTCCCAGCCTTTCAAATCTTACCCAGGTCACCATGGTGCCATTGGGGCACTTAGCCAAAGGGGCCACTTTGGAAGATCTTCTTGAAACCTGCATTCAGTCTTTTGGTGAGTGTCTGGAGGTTTTTAGAATCATATTAATTTGTTTCTGTCCTGGCTATGTTTAGGTCACTTACAAGTGAGTTACATTGATTTGTTAGCATGCTGACTAGAAAGGCATAACTGAGAATTTTCTACCTGTAGGTGAACACATATTTTTATAGGTTTGTGGTCTGTTTATGCATATGCATGTAATATATGCTAAGAGATTAGTGTGACCACTTTTGTGAGTGAGCAAGACAAATGCCAGTCATCTGTACTTTTATGTGTGATTTCTGTTGTTCCTTCAAGAATCAATTTGGTAAACTTTAGCAAGTAATCATTGTATTTTGCGTATTGCTGTAATATTCTCATAATGTATGTAAACAACATGTTTATATTAAATGTTTTGAAATGAGCAGGGCTATTTTTAAGCTAGGTGAAATAACACTGGATTACTTCTTGCATTATCAGTATAGATTTTAAGTTGCTTCTCTACAGAAGGGAAAGAATCCAAACAGAAATCATGACTGTATATCTTTTTGAGCCTATCAGTTATCCATTTGTCTTTTTTACAATAAGAATTGTGATATATGGACAAGTATGACTGTTGCCTGAGCACTATATCCCTAGTTTCCTTTTCCAACTCTATCATTAGTAAATGTGTTTATTTTTTATATTATTAAAATATGTTAGTACTGAAAGCACTCAAAATGATTCTGAATAATTTTCTTGCAAGTAGTGCATCTGTTCACTAATGCTGTGTCTTAGTGCTGTGACCTATTCCCAAAGCATATATGGCAAAGTCTTAGTTGCAGAGTAGTCCTTAGAAAAATAAATGTACTTGAACAGCCACTAAGCTCTAAAATAATTAATCTATATAGTTAAATAGTAATACATAGTGCTGATCTAGTGATACAGCACATAAATACTGTATAAACAATGACTAATCTTTCACGTTCATTGGAAATGCTTTTTTTTTAAACTTTAATGAACATCTGAGAAAAGTTGATGAAACGTGTAATTGTCAGTAATAAATTGTTAGGGGTTTTTTTTGGCTTCTTTTCTCCTTCATTTAATTGTTGTAAAGAACATGTCCACTGAACTGCTATAATTCCTAAAGAAATGTCAACCAACATTTTTATAACTTTTGGTTCACTAGGAGTGAGATAAAACATGTAAAAGGACATCTAAGACCTTCATACAGTTTTAATTTTGTGACTACTTGACCAATATTAATGTGTCCACATTTTTATGCAAAAAAAAAAGTATTAGAAATGTAACATTATAAAAATCCAGTAGAATGATTATGGTGATTGATTTCAAGTAATGTTGTTGAAACCCTGAACGGGAAGTTATTAGAAGTTTAATTATTTTAATACTTTTTTAATACTCTGTGTATATCAGCATACACATGCTTATGTGTTCTTGGATTCCTGGGCATCCATATATTATAAGGACTAAGCTGACAAAGAAAAGCAGGTGTACCTGTCCAGTTCAGCTATATATGCATGTGAATCTTTCTAAAGGGTTTCATACTTCAGTTACAAAGTTACCACAGTCCACTAAATAGGGTTTTCTGAACCTTGACAAGTGGTGCGTAGGTCTAGCAAAGTGAATAGTAGAGCATCTGCAAACATAATCTTAAACTCACTAAGGACTGCTAGAATTATGACGTGTGCTGCAGAAGTTCAGACTCTTCATTGGACAATTCATAGTAGTGTATTTGTACATCTTCTATGACATTATGCATGTTCTTAAGCTATACTGGAATTTCCCAGGAGGATATTTACATAAATTCTGAAGTGCAACTGTTACAATTATAGATAACCTACATAACAAATTTCCTTAAAGAAGTTTCTTGTAGCTATCAACAAAAACACTGTGCAAAATTCATTCACATCATTGTCCCAATAAAGGAAGAGATGGAAAAAACTTAATTTGGGAGTCTGAGAAGGGTTAGGGATAGGGAGAAAAATGGTTGAAAAAAAGCATAGTTGCTGAATGATTACAAGTAAACTGAATGATTCAGCAAGTTTCTTCCCATGCGTAGTAATAAAGTAAAGCTGTTACCCTGTACTCTAATAGTTCTATTTAGACTGAGGTTATACCTTCAGTCTAAGATGCTGATTTATAATATTTTGTATATAATTCTAGAAATTCATTATTGTGATCTGAGAAAGTTTTATTTCGATATTAAAAATACAGAAAACCCCAAGGCATAAGCACAGTTTTCCTTTGTCTATTTTAAATTTACTTTCTGGAGAAAGCCTTTGATTCATTTGCTGTCTGGGGTTAAGGAGAACAATAGGCAGTAGATAGAGATGATGATGCGTCACATTTCAGAATATCTATTGCATCATGTTAATCCTACACTGCACTTACTAATACCATGTGTGCAATTACAAATACAATTCCTATATAAAGTATGTTCCTGGACTCAATTATACAAGTTCAGAAAAAGCAAATCATTTGTAAGAGAAGCTGCTGTCAACAATGGTTGTAAGGGAAGGTTGGCAGCCTTTTGCCTTATATGCAGAGAATTATCACAAGAAGGTCTAACCAAGAAGGTATTAAGAATTAATACACACATCTGTGAAGAGCACCAATATAAGTTATTTAACTTACAGTATAGATAAGGGGGAAAAAATGAGAAAGTGGGATATGCTAAGCTGAAGAGTGAGAAGACTGAGATTTGTCACTGTTGTAAATGGATTCCAGGATGTTTTGTGGAAAGACAAGTTTTGTCCAGAGTTAATCCAAAACCTATTTTAAGGAGGCAAGGTGGAAAGATCTGGATCTTGGAGTTAGTGATGTTGTCTGTGAGTCTACAACAGTACTGGGTAGAAGATGATGGTAGAATGTGGACAGAGTAGTGTGAATTACAGTGGTGGTGGTGTATCTGCTAATTGCAAAACAGTTAGGAGGCCTTTCATTTACTTTTTTTAGAAAAGACCAAAAGTGTATTCAGTGTAATTAACTTAAACATCTACTTTGGGATGATTAGCGTGTGTGCTTTCACCTCTCAAACTTGGTCTTCTGTAGCTTGAACTGGTGAATGATAGGCATGTACTTTAGAGACAGAAACAGTGATGGTCATATGAAGTAGTGTTAAGTCACGTAGATGATCACTACATCTGAGAGATCAGTATTACACCAGAGTTTATGCAATAGCATGATGACAAGGATATGCTAAAAGTAGAGGTTTCTTCAAGTCCCATGAAAGGTTGCATCAGGATGAGTAAGATGAATCATCCTGCAAATGAACTGCCAAGAGTAAAGGCAACAGAAAAGTCACAGTGTAAGCTAGGGCAAGAGTTCAGGAAAAATAGCATGATGAGAGACTGAAGGCAGAAAGTGTGTTAGAAAGGAAGATTGGTCCTGAGATTAGATTTGTAGAGACTTGAAACTGCTCTCATCAGTTTGAAGAGAAGAGATTTGGTTATACAGGACAATGATTTAAAAAATGTTCTACATGGCTTGGATGATCTCTCAGCATTCTAAGTAGTTACAGGATGCTGTTACTGCTATGATCTGGATTGACAAGAAGAGCTGTAGAACGCAAGTAAATGCATCATGTGTGATTGCCTTAGAAAAGAAGGGGAAGTGTAGCTTATAAGCAGAGCTAGCAATAATAAGATGAAAAAGTGATGGTGTGGAAAGAAAGAGAAGTCGTAACAGAGAAGTAGAGGAAAAGAGAAATAAGGAAGGAGAGTGCATAGAGGTGAAAAGCAGGAGGTAGGGTAAAATGATTGGAAAGACTAGAAAATACAGAGGCTCTAGAAAGGCTAGGTTCAGTGAAACCTATCAGAGAGGTTAATTCTGAACAGAAAGCTCATAAAGAGCAAATAAAGGTAGGTGTTCAATTGGCAACAAGATGGCTGAAGTTGTGAGTTCAGAGAAGCAAAGAAGTAATTGATAGATCTTGGCTTGGAATATGGCAGCTTCAGGAGGGAGATAATTTATTCTGGGGAAGTAACTGTGATTCTGGAGTGGAACTGTAAGTAGGGCAGTGACTTTAACCCCCTGCATCCATGTTTTTCCATTACATAGTATATAAAGTGCTTGGAAAAGAATGTACTTTTGACTGGCAGACAGTTCTCCAAAAGTCACTGTGGCTCTGTCTCCTACTTTGTTGCTAGTTGTAAAGACACACACTCTGTCAGGTATGTTGTTGAAACTGCCAGAGTAGGGTCTAGTCTGCTGGTCCACTGACATATTGAGTATTTAATGCTGACAGTTCAATAGAACACAGAAAACTTGTGCTTAGGCACAGCCCTAATTTTTGCTAGTTGTTCTTACACTAATCTCTGTGAGACTGCGTAAGTTCATGTTAACATATATTTAGTCCAGAAAGTGGTACAGATGAGGGAGAAAGAATATACCAGCAGTGTTCACTTCACTGGGTATATATTTTAATTTGTTAATTGTATATCTGCTAACTAGAAATGAAATAATAACTGTTCATAACACTTCTCACCCTAGACTATCCTCCTGCTATTGTGAGCTTGATGTTCTGACTATGTGTTAGCAAGTCAGTTTCTATTCTAGCAGATAATGTTCTTCTATTTGTATTTTCACTACATGTTTGTGCATGGCAAGAGGTCCATATTTCTTTCCCTTGACTCTACATTTATATTATAAATGTACCTTTTTTAAAAATCTTGAGGAAAGTTTAAATGTACTTATTCTTTTTAAACAAATGCACCTTCCAAAGATTTGATGAACTATTTTAACATACATTCAAGCTTATAGACCATATGCCCCCACAAAATATGTCTAAATTGTTTTACAAGTGGTTAAAAACTCTGTTACGATTGGAACAAAATGTATGTTCAGCATAACAGACAATTCCAAGAGTGCACTTGAAAGTCATAATTTATACAAACGCTTGTGTCTTCCTAAAAGCATCTGAGGGTCACTTATGAGCTGAGAAATCCCTAAGATGTGAAAATTTTTATATTATGAAGGTATTTCTATCCTTAATCTTTCAGTGTGATATCTTACTCATTTGCCTCTTACCTTTGAGTACTGGAAGCATGTTCACTGTAGCACACAGAAGACCTATGCTTATCCTACAATTCAGACACTTCAGTTACTGCTGGACAAAATGAGTGTGCTCAATGGAAAAAAGAAATCATGAAACATCATCTCTAAATGCATGTCACCATGCAGTGTTCCTGTGTCTGGTTTCTTAAGAGATGTAATTAAAAGGGCTTTAGGAAAGCAACCAAAATGTTTCCCACGGCATGTAGCATAATTCTGTGTGGAAGATCAGCCACTGTTTGCAGTGGAATCAGTTCTTTATATTGCTATGTCAATCATAATGCTATGTCAATCTTCAATATGAAAAAAAAAAAAAAAAGATTCAAACCCATGGCTACTACTTTTCAAAGAAGTTCAAAATCATAACCTCAAAGATTAGCAGTGTTCTGAATAGAATTTGTGTGAACCTAGGGCAATTTGCAACTTCTAGTGGTCATAATACTCTTAGACATCTAGGTCTAGGAGTAGGTTGTGGTATAAATTGTTCTGCAGTGTCTGATCAGTGTTAAACTAGCTTGTTGCCTCAATATGTGGTAAAGTGAGATGTCTGTAAACAAACCTTAGAAATTCTGGAAACCACTTCCAGACTGATCTGGATGAAATATGTGACAGAATTTTGTTAGAAATCAGAAGTCTGGCAAAGGTGCTGGTTGCCTCTTAGGTGCTAGCTGCCTCAAACTGTACAAGTTAATCACACAACATTTTCTAGAATAAAAAATAACTACATTAGTGTAAGATTTTTACAGCTCACGTTTGTATCAATATCATGCAAAAATATATTAGTCTTAGGAATTCTTTGGGAGTCAGGTAACTATTGCATCCATTTTACAAACAATGAAACAGGCAAGTTAGATAAGTTTATCATCAGGAGAACCATAGCCATCTTCTCCTCTAAAATACAGAAAATCTGAAAGTCTTATCCTGTTTTTCCCCTTCCAGTTATCTAGAAAAACCCACTCTTAACAGAAGTACATTATTGCAGTCTAGTTAAAATGTACAATAACTAGTGAAACAATCACAGTTCAAGTACCAAGTTTATCTTTTTACCAGATTTACCATATACTGAATTCTAACATAGAATCCTGACTCAAAAGCAGTTACGTATTTCAAAGCATAAGCACACCCACAGAAGGCAACTTTAGTCATTTACTTTTTTCTATTAGGTTTGCCTGAACAGTCATTCGTTTTTATCTCATGCTCCACAAACTTGCAGGGTTCCACCCCTCACCCCTGAAGCTTAGACTGAATGCTGAGGACTCCAGTCCCCCCAAAAGTAGTTAAAGCTTATTCGTGGTATTGTTCTGTATTAAAGTGTTGTTGATCATTGTGTGTTAAGTAATCTGGGTATGATTTGGTCAGATACTGTGCAGAAACTTTAGTATTGCTTGGCAACAGAAACTGTGTTAATGATCAATTAATGACACTGTGGGAACAGAAGAGTCATTACTGCTCTGTAGAATGCATGACATTGTGGGAACAGAAGAGTAGTTACTGCTCTGGAGAATACAAAGTGCTGTTTAGCTAACTATTAAAGTTAATTGTGATTGTACCAAACGAAAATAGATTTCTTTTTTAACCTTATGTCTCTAGTAAAAAATTTCCCAAAGAAAAGAAACTTCAGATATCTTTATTTTAAAGTTCTATTTAGCTAATTTAACTTCAGTCTTTTCAATATAATTTTCCAAAGTCAAGAAATAAGTAATAAAAGACAATTAAGAAAACTTAGACTTCTTGCTTTATAAAGCAGTTTCCCATTTACTTATATTTACCACAGGGATATATAAATATAACTTCAGATAAAACCTTATATTGTATTTAGCAATGCATAAAAGCTTAGATAGCACTAGAAAAAAATTCATTCTCCTGAGAATGTTGTATAAATTTAATTTTTTCTTCATCTATGTATGAAGTTGAAGCAAGAAAATCACTTGTTCTTTAGGCTTCCCTGTGCATCTTACTTTTTATGTTACTCAGTTTGGTTTGTGTGTGCTTTAAGTCTGAAGCCTTTCAGTGTTTTGCTGTGTATTGCCAAGTGTGAAGACATATTTTTGCATTGGTTTTTTTAAAGTCTGAAAAAGAAGAGGCTTCCCTTAGACTGTTACATAGTTCAGTAGATCTTTCTGTTATGCAGGACAGGCTAGAGATCAAAAGCTAAGATAACTTTCTAAACATGATACCGCTTTTTTCCGCCATTACTGAGGTAAGAAGATGCAAGTGCAACAGCTTGCAAAAGGTAAAAATAAGAGAGTATCTAGAGTATCTGCTGGGATCTATTAAGATTACACTTGTGTTGGAGATTACTTTAGGAATCCCTCAACACTGCAGTTTTAATACTGAAATGTATATAGAGGCCATATAAAAAAAAATCAGTGCCTCATGCCACCTGTATTGTGATGGAAAATCATTTAGAGATATGCCATAATATCCTTTTGAAATACAGAACTCCTCTGGCAGAGAACAATAGGATAAGATGTCAAGAGCTTCTTTTCTATTTTAACCTTTACATTATTTTTGGAAGAAGATTCACCTTCAGAATACTCACTTTGGGTATGGGTGAGTTGTTTTCTCCCTTCTTCCAGGAGAACTGGTTATGTTTAATGTCTGTCTCCAGTATGTAGTGTTATTCTTTTAAAAAGTATACATGGAAAAAAAAAAAAAGTACTTGTTTAGGTTGAATAACAGAAAATAATCAGATACCTTTATTAGAAATAATAAGAAATGCCCTGCAACAGTACTGATGAAGCGTAAAAGTCTTGCTCCATGCTAGACCAACTAATACAGTGGGGCCAATAAAGCTTACATGCTTGGACACGTGGGGATGTTTCTCTGACGAGAGTTTGGCATACTGCAGCTAGCTTGAATCTGCAATTGGGGAGCTTCTGTATGCAGGTATTTGATAGTGCTACCTTGTGATTAAGCATGTTTTAAGTTCGGAGTGAAGCTGCAGGTCTTTTGAAACTTTGATTTGTTTGGTCCCTGGTGAACAAGAGATGTTTCAGCCTAAAGATGAACTGTTGCGGTTTAACCGTGGCCATCAGCCAAGCACAACATAGCTGTTCACTTGCCACCCTCCTCAGTGGGATGGGGGAGAGAATTGGAAGGGTAAAAGTGAGAAAACTCGTGAGTTGAGATAAAGACAGTTTAATAAGTTTTGAAAAAAAGCACAAAGCCAACAACCAAAGCACCGAAACAAAACCAAGAAAAACATGTGATGTGAAAAACCCTGATTGCTCATCACCAGTCAACTGATGCCCAGTCAGTCCCTGAGCAAACCAGGCAAACATCCACACAGTTTTTGTTGCTGAGCACGTGGTATGGTATGGAGTATCCCTTTGGTCAGCTGGGGTCAGCTGTTCTGGCTGTGTCCCCTCCCAACTTCTTGCCCACCCACAGTCTACTCGCTGGTGGGGCAGTGTGAGAAGGTATGCCCCAACTGCAGGATTAGAAGCTAGTTTGCCAGAGAGTCTGTAAACACTGATTCCAGAAATATATCTAGAAGTTAAAGCAAAAACTAGGAAGCTGAGGTATGTAAGGGAGGGAAAGCTGAAACAGTAAGTCAGAAATATTAGAGAAGAGTTGGAGCATGCATCAGTAATGAAAATCAAGGCCAGGAACTGGGATCTAAGTGATCTTCAAGTCCCTGAGAGGAAAGCGGCTGCTGTCTGCCAGTCTGTTACAGTTTGAACCTTTGGAAGGGGCTGACTGTGCTTCCTTGGATCTGATGGCTGCCTGTTCCCAGATCAATCATGCAGTTAGAGAGAAGCTTACTATAAAACACTGCAGTTGTGGGATGAGTAAGTGCTAAGCATGTAGCTGGGCTCAGTGGTCAGATAGTGATACCAGCCTCAGAAGTTTTTGATTCTGTTCTGGGAGTCTCATTTGTCTTATCCATCAGTGCTTAATGCCAGCACAGCTGTGTTGCCAAGCATTACACTTAAATTATTCAAGAGTTGCCTGCAGCTCAAAAGCTGCACGTGGCTCCAGTATCATGATTTAAAGCTTTGAAAAATTCTTTAATGCCCAAATTATGTTTTGTAGGCTTTTTAGAAAAAGGACTATTTGATTAGAAAGTTCTCATCTAAATTTGCTAAAATCAATATTTTAAACATGCTGTAGAACAATGTATGGGGGGGGTGTGTTAACTTTTTATCTTGTTCTGTGTACTTGATCTGAATTTCCAAGGCTAATGGAGTGCTTTCCACCCACATTTCATTTGGTTTCTCTCGAACTACATTTTAATTTCTCAAAATCATCCCATTTTCCTTGACAAGAGCTTTTATCATCTTGTTTTCACTTCAAAGACTTACCCACCCAGAGCTCTTTCTGCAAGATGTAGCCTTCCAAATACTGTTTCTTAAGAGAGGGTAATGGCTTTCCCTTGAGGTTTTTCTCCTCTAATGTTCTCTACCCTCATACAGAACAGTCTTATTATCCTTTTTGGATGCATATTAGACTCACTTGTGTCTTGGATATATCTGCAATGTTAATGAGTATTTGGAGGAACAGAAGTGTGTTCCCCCCACCATTCTGTAGGGAGTTTGAAGGGGGAAGTAGACTTGGAGAAGTGTCAAGTTTCTAGGGTTTCTTCCAACATCTGTGTTTACTTGGCTTTTTTAGGGTTCTGTTGGTGCAGAATTGGTCACAGAGTACTATGATTCTTTCCTTTCTGGAAAAATACTGATTTGTTCTCATTTTAATTTTGGAGTTTTTCCTCCTAAGACTAATTACTTGTGTAAATAAATTTATGTATGACTCAATAGTTACAAGCATGTATGGACAATGAGCCAATTAAAAAAAAAAAAAAAAAAAAAAAAAAAAAAAAAAAAAAAAAAAGAAAAAAAAAAAAAGAAAAGCAAAAAACTGTAGTGCAATTCCCTGAGTATTTTGGTGCTGTCTGTTAAACATTAAAGCATTCTTGTTGCATGAGGGGGAACTCCACCATCCTGTATGGAATTAAATGAAAGCTGGAGAGCTCAAGACTCCACCTGCTTTCTGCTGCAGCTAAAATTAAAACAATCGTTCTTTTACCTAATTAGTGTGTCATCTTTGTAAGGACTTTATAATTAAGTTATATCTGAAAGATACTAAGCACTTAAAATAATGATCTGAAATAAAAATTCACTAAGGACAAGTACAAAGTTCTACACTTAGGGTAATCTGCTGTAAAAACAGTACAGTAAAGTCATTGATATGCAGCATTTCTGCAGAAAAGGATCTCAATGTGAACATGGATTTTAAAACTGAAAATGGTTTAATGATACCATACCACTTCATAAACTCAAAGGAGATATGTTCATGCATAGAGGTGTGTGCTTTTTTTTTTTTTAATATATATGTTATATAGGTACATTTACATACATAAAACCATGTATGTATATAAAGGTATTATATACAGGACACTAAAAATAACATTCTAACTCTGATGCTAAGACCTTCTCTGGAGTACCATATTCAGGTTTGCTTCATAAAGGTGCAAGCTGCAAAGGTTGCAGGAAAGCACACCAAAGTTGACCAAAGATCTAGAAAACCTGTCCTCTGAGGAAAAAAAATGACAAATTTGCTCTTTTCTAGGTCAGAAAAGAGAGAGTGAAACAATCCTTAAATAGAGAAAATATATTGATAAGGGAAAGAGAATGTTTTTTTCTGTCTGCTGGGGGGCAGGCATAATGGGCTTAAGCTGCCCGTGTTGCCTGAAGTCTTTGATTAGATAGTTGGGAGAAATCTCTAGTGACAGGTGCTTAGGTGCTGGAATAAGTCACCTTCAGAGGCTGTGAAATCATTGTAGAATTTTAACAATAAATTAAACTGACTCTGAAGCATACTGGCTTTGAGAAAGGTGATTCTGCACTGGAGCAGAGGAACAGAGTACATTAGCTCCTAGCCCTGATATCTGCCATCAACTGTCTTTAAAAAATAAAGGCTATTTCCAACTCAAAAAGTAAACAACTTAGTTTAAGTTGAATCTGCTTGCTGACTCTCAATGGTGATGTTATAACTGATGAATAGGATGGTGGCTTCTTATGAATCCGATTCTGATCAAATGAGATCGATTTAATGAAGAGAGTTAAATGACTATGTTACAGGATACCAAATTCAAATGGGGCAATAATAAGCTTGTAGTAAGAAGACTACTATGTGTTGCATGAGTTTTTAAGCTGAAGGAGACTGTTTTGTGTTTGTAAAGGGAGGTTCCAGGAGGTATCTATAAAATACTCAGGGAATACTTTTTTCAATTTTGCTTTCTTCTAGCCATTCTGAGGTTATATCATAGTACCACACCCTGCATGTGGGGCAGAGACATTGACTTCTGGTTGTTTCAGTTCAGTCACTAAACCCTAGCATGTACTCCCATATGTACCTCCGTATTTCATACATGTCTGTGTGTTTCATCAAGGTCTTAGAGACCTTAAAAACATCTGTAGCCACAGTTTTCAAATCACATGCTGCTTTAATAATCTTTGGAGACATTTATAACACCATCCCTATACCATCTTCTTTAAGCCACCATTAAAAAAGGACTTTGCAGAAATCTTGAAGAACTCTATGTAGCAGATCAGTTCGGTGTAGCAACCCACAACTTTCAGCTTTGCACTTGATAAGACTGCCTGGCAACTGCTTGGTGCTTTCTTGCATTGCATTACTTTTGGTGCTACTTTTTGATAACCATTGGAAGACTTAAGGGAGCTTACAAGAAGTTATTCATGTTGTGAGTAGCTTAGTCACTGATCACGTGATATCAGTGCTCTGTGATTCACTTCTGATTAATTTCAAATTGTGTGCTAGGTGATAAGAGTTGGAACCTGCTTATGAAATAAAGGCCTTGTAGACCTAGAAAAGTTGACTTCTTTCTTGGAAAATTCAGTTCATTTAAGACATCCTTGGCATTCTTCCTGGTGCCTTATCATTGCACTTATGAGTGGAAAGGTCTTGGTACAACAATCTTGTCTTTTGAGCATTTTCTTTCTGTTAAGTATATTTACCACAGGCTTGGTGGCTATTACGACCTGGTGAAAAGCAGGCAGTTCGCTCTTAAAGCCTTGCTTATTGGCTTTTGAATACTTTGATTCTTTCAACTATTCTAGGAACAAGTGATACTTCAGTTTTTTCTAAATCACATTTACAAGGGAGCCACCAATTGGATCATGCAATAGAGTGGCTGGTGGGCAGAATAGGATGTTCTTAGCCTTGTGTGTTCTCAGTCTCGCATATGTAATGGAACTTTTGTAATTGTAGTTTTTAGTGGCTAAGTGCTACTACATAGATAATAAAATAATTAGCCCTAAATGTCTTTGTGCTTTCACTCATGTAGTTAAATACTGGAAAAGTATATTCAGCTCTGGCTTCCTTGCTTCTTTCAGAGAATATTTATTAAAATATCTTAGAACAGTAAGGGCATTGCAGGAGGAAAAGCATGTAACCAGTGGGTTATTTATATTTTGCTGCAAAGAAATAAAGCTAAGGCTTATGCAGTATTTTGCAGCTTTCTTTAAGGTAAATTGAAACACACCCATTTCACTTTATTTAGTATTCACTTAGTGGTTTTTGCTCAGCGGGGTGTGTGGTTAGAAACAGGTATACAAACGGAAATGAAAATGAGTCTCAAAGTTTTAAAACAAACAGCTGGAGGCTCAAGAGAATGCTGCAGAGGCATTCAGAGACACTCCTGCAACACAGTCAGAAAAGCCCTCTTATTGGCTCCGCCATTTGCACAAAGAGAGTTAACCATAACTTGTTACTTCCTTACACACAGCTATGTTTAGCAGGTTAGCTCTTCAAAAAGAAGTGACCTAGTGGTCAGAGATGCTAAACACCCAGTGACAGTTCTGAAACCAAAACTGAGCTGGAGTCTCTTCTCACCTAAAGCCCCTTTTACCCAGTGTATTACTCCATGGATTTTTTTGAATTACAATTTTGTGAAATACGAATGAAAGGGGAACCAGACTCACTATTTTTATTTTTAGTAACATTTGCTGCATCATGGTGTATGCACTTGAAAAGTGCTTCCTTTTAAAATTGGGCAGGAAGATGACATTAAATATTTGATACTGCATGTGTTTGTAAAATTGTGGACTGCTACAGTTCCATACAGGTTTGCTGTTCAGTGCTGAACCGTACTGGGAACCATAAGATGTTTTGCTGCATAGTGTTTGTTTCATTTTTTAAACCATCACTAATACAATGTTTTTCTTTGTGGAGGTGAGCCTTTTAGCTGGGTAAGAGAATGGATAACACAAAACTTAGTACTGCTTTAATGTGTGCAAAATAATTGCATGTTGTTGTAATGAATTTTATCTCTGTTGTGAGATAATTAGGTTTGTATCTTGTGAAGCATAAATATGCTTTTATTATGCAAGAAAATACCATAAGTGTATTGACCTGATCTCTAATAGTAGGCAGAACATACTGGCTTTCTCTGCATTTTTGTAAAATGGAAAAGATGCCTTCTAGAGGACAGAAATTCAGTCTGGAACCTGGTACCCAGTGGTACCTGTATTACGTCATGGTAGAGGATTTTGGAATGCACACAGAGGAGAAACTGCTAGGAGAAAGAGTTATTTTCTGTCTTTGTCAGCTGGAGATGATCTATATTGAGCACTTCTGAAAAGCTGGTGATTTAATTACAGCTGTATATACTTAATACTATGTGTGCACATAACCATTTGGCTTCCAAGTTAAGCATATATTGAACTGCTTTTCTGATTAAACAAGAGCTGTTGGATGGAGGCTCTGGCAGAACACCAAGTTTTGTAAAATGGATGGAAATTGATACAGGCCTCTCTGTGCAGGCCTGAAACAATTTTACTCTTCCTGAAGACACTGTAGAAGTAAAAATGCCAAATACTAAGGGCCTTAATAAATATTGATTCCTGATGTCGCAGCCTTCCTCTGCAAATTTCTCATTTCTCTGACTGATAACTTTTGCTGTTTTGCCCTTAGTGCACCTGCTGTAATACCTAGGCAGTTTATATCTCAGAAGGATTCTTTAGGCAATGAATGAAATTATGTGAGAACACAAACAAGGAATGCGTAAACTTCAGTTCATGCTCAGTTCATCAAACTGAGAACTTGTGGTGTAAATCAAAAGGCAGCTCAAGAACTTTTAGTTACTTGGGGTCTATACTCTCTCATTTATGGGGCTGTAGGACAGGCAGACTTTCCCCTTGCCCGTATCACTGTAGGTAGAATTGCTCCTTACAATTTAAGTGTAACTACAGAAGGTAGATTCAGAAAATTGTGTCTCATGTTCAGTGTTGAACATCACCAGATGCATAAAGTTCTCATTCTGGGCTTAATAATGCTGAGTGGATTGCTGCATGTTCACATGGGGTCTGCCATAATCTACTGATGAGGACTTTTGTGCTTCTCTTGCCTGAAAGTCTGGCTGTAGTAAGATACTTCAAGACTTTTTGTTGTATTACTACACCAGGTATATGATAACCAGCACATCCTCTGCTTTCAGAGCTTCAGTCAGCTAAAACAGTAACTTTACTTGTAAACTACAGATCTAGGGCATTCTGAGTCACCTTCCTACCAAACTACATCTATTTTGTATGAAATAGAGAGAGCCTGTCTGCCAGCCTGAACTAAATTTGATGGAAAGATAGGAATCTCAGAGAATTGCTTGTATAGAAGAGACATCCAGATTGGTGCCCACATTGGTGTAGGGGCAGCTGTGTGAGCCCAGCATTGGTTTGATTTGATGTCTGACCAGTCTGCCTGGATTCAACTACAGCAGAGGCATGAGTGAGGAGTTACGGCATTGTTGTGTGGAAGAGAAGGAACAGACTTTCAGGGAGAGTATAGTGATAGAGGGATTAATAGGACCATTGTGGAATGAAGATCAGAGAAGACAGATCTAGAGGAAATCGGGCTTTATTTGTGCTACTAAAGATCCAATGTATTGTTCCAAAGGAAAGTCCTGGGCCCTAGGTACTCTCTTCACATTTGGTACCTTCCTGTAGAAGGGCATGGAAGCTCTTGCTCAGTGACTAACATGGATTATATTGTTTTGCAAGTGGGTTAAGTTTAATGTTCCTTTTTGGGCTTGTGCAATTTAAAAATGTTTTTTCTTCCCCTCTAGTAATAGATGCCATTTCACACGCTGCAAATCTGCTGTTTCACCTGCCTCTTCTATTTTGGCTTATTATGCATTGCTTCTGTATGTTGTTCCTGTTATTTCTATTTTACATGATAACTACATTTATCCTCATAGAGGACAATGTATTTAAAATTATTCAAAAAGGTAAATTTTCTTTTGTGTTTGAAAGGGTGTCTAATTCCATTTCAAGCTGCCTAGGTTCTCTCATGGCAGGCTACAGAAAACCATCTTCTGTTAATATTTACAAACACTTTCACTGCTGTTTGTTACAGAAATGGAAACTTTTAAAATGTTTTGCTACATTTGATGTCCTTGATTTTTTTTCTGAATATGGGAAAAAAAAACCCCACAAGACCCAGAAGATAGATGTAGTCTAAAAACATTATTCAAGTAAAATTCTTATAATGCATAATTCAAGGAAATGTGTTGAGATGTTTAGGTCCACCACTGGGAGTATGCATAGGTTAACCTCTGGGCTTCTGCATATGTTATGTCTCGTTCCATGCACATTTACGTATAGGTCCTAACCTGTCCATGTACTTTAGTGTTATGTATGTCAGCTGTAAAAAAAAGCCTCACAAACACTTAAGAATATTGCCATTCTGTTTGATGAATTCAGTCTTGTCACTGACTGACTGGTATGGATCAGTAACTGAATTCTTTTGCTCTGCAATTCATTAATTTGTTGCAAAGTTTATATCATCTGCCTAAAGCTAAGTATTTAAGTGCATTGCTGGGCTGTGATCATTATGTATAATTATCTAGATATTTTGAGTGCTGCTTTTTTTTTTTTTTTTTTTTTTTTAATGTTCTTCCAAATCCTGGTAGTGAAATACAGTTGTTATATAGTTCTCATCAGAAAAAATGATGCACTTCCTAAGTTAGTAAATTACTGCTAGCTTTGAAATAGTGTAGGTAAACAAGCCTGATTAGAATTAGTATTCTGAAAAGGCCTCTTGCAAGTTGTTTACCACGTTATATCAAGATTTCAATATGAATATTCTTTTTTTTTTTAAATTATTTTTTCAGATTTAGAAGGAAATGCATATCAAAACAACCAGCTGCTAAAGATAATTCTGGCCATGCATCAGTTCATCATCTCCTCTGCAGACATGCTTCAGAAACTCATTGATCTATATCCTTTGTAATACTTACCTGCTGTTAAGGTAATATTAGATAACTTGACAACTTTGTAATGGGTAAGTAGAAGATATTTAATCTATGGGTGTATTATTGTTCCACTGATTAAACAATATACTTGTTTTTTTACAGTTTTTGGTTGTATAGTGTGTTTTTATTTGGTTTAGAGTTGGGGTTTTTTGTTTGTCTGTTTGGTTTAGTTTACCATCCACAGACAAAAAGATGAAATTCCAATTCAGATTTCAAGTAGGATAAATCACCCTCCATTGGCCATGGAGGGAATATCTAGCAGGTGTTAGATTAATGTAGGTACCTCAGTTAGGTCCAGGTTCACAGTACCTAAGTTTTAAATCTCTTTCTCTCTCCTGTCCATCATACAAGTAGAAGAGCAAAGAAAAAAATGTGACTTTTGAAAATGTTCTGATTGTATAATCTGGAGGTGAAAATTTTCAATAAATAATATTTCCTCACTCAGACACTCAGACTTACTATACACTGAAATATAAGATTTTCCTTCCTATTTGTTCCCATTTTGAGGTGACTGCCTGGACTTGGACATGTGTGTTTGTCTCATTAGTTTTTTCACAACAAAGCTACTAGATCATATTGGCAATATTTTAATTGTGGAATATATTATCTGATTTCTTAGATTTACAGAATGTTTACTCCTAATTAGATGAGCACAGTACAGGAAGCAGACCTGACATACTAAGAATCTCCAGCCAATTTTGATACAATTTAATTTAGATAGTCCTTTCTTCCCCAAAATTGGCACCATCATTTACAAAAGAGCTTTACTGTAGTGGTGGATTCTGATTGTCCTGCTGCTTCTCTAACCACAGTTGTTACATCAAGTGTGCTAAGATACAACTGTGGTGTAGTATTGCATTTAACTTAAACTCATACACGCTTTGATAATGGAAGAAAGTAATTGCCTGTGTGTTTCTGAGAAGTAGCATTTTCTACAGTCAGAGAAGCAATTCAAATTTATCAGATTTATATGTTATGCAAGCTTTATTTTTGACTCTGTGTATAGATCCCTCTAAAGACATTGAAAAAAAAAAGACAGTTTTGAATGGGTCAGATACTCAGGGGTCTTGTATTTTGAAAAACCTTGCAAATGTCCCGGTTTCACCATTTTCAGTACCCTAAATTATGTGAGTGATTTTAGATGGTTATGGATGATTCGTAAGCCATCCAATTTCAGATATTCAGTTCGGGGCCCTTCAAATTATTTGGGAACTTATTCAGATCTCAATAATTCTATAATCAGCCCAAGTTAAGCATTTAATCTAGGTCCTTAAATTGTGTATGGTATTTCTCCTCAGTTGCAGTACATTTAGGCTGAAGTTAATTTCAATCAGATTGTGGGAGGGTCCACAAGGTATTTTCATTAAATTATTTTTTTTAGTACTGAAAATGTGTGTGTAATCTACAGCAGAAGAATCAAGATATGCATAATACATTTTCTAAATGGATTTTCCATGTCTTCAAAAGAGATTTGCTACAATATCAAAACATGTTCTATAGAGCTAATAGACTAAAAATATGTGTGTTTCTTTGAAGTTATGACAGCAAGTCAGATGAAAACTGTTGAGAAAGGTGAGGTTAGCAAGTGAGAGATATTTCATGGTTTTTTCTCCCCATGTAAACAGCGAGTTATGTTTAAAAGAAACTAGCATCTTTTTTTGAAAAGCTCTAGTGAATTGTAATTAACTGTAAGGATTTCTTCATAAAAGCAGTAATTAATAAATTTGGTATTACTGTTTCAACTTGTAGTGAGATGTGCAAGTATGTGAGTTTTATTAGAAATCGTGAGGCATGTTGCAAAGAAACACGTGTAGAAAGCAGAATCATTTCACTAAACACTACTCACTCCTTGTGTGGCTACATCAGTATTACTCATAGTAGTCATATTTACAATAAACTGTTGCTGACAATCTTGGGATATACTTTGTATACACTTGTGTAAAACCCCAATCTGATATTATGTGCCATCAGTTGAAAGATTCCTATTGTTTACAGGTAGGGAAGTATCAAGCATGTTATATTTCATGTCATATGTGAATGGACATGGTTTTCCTTAACAGTTTTCCACCTATCTTAATGCTTTAGAAAATAAATCTTCCATGCTGTGTGTAAAGATATGCTATTTTGTAAGGTAAGAACATTCTTGCTTGGTGGCTCTTAGTCTGCAGCTATCCGTGTTCCATACATAAGAATGCTTTTGCCTATCTTAAGCTGACATTAAAAAGAGAAACAGCTACACTGCTTCAGCTTCACACAAAAACCCACATTTAAAAAAAAAAAAAAAGTAAAGTTTGATATCTAGTTTAGAGAAAACAGAAGAGAGGAAAAAAGATGCAACTCTGATAATAGATTAGTATATGATATCTTATTTTTTACACAAAATGGGAAATAAGTAGTAATAGGAAAGTAAAATTTGTTTTAAATGGTGATGATTTTATTATCTCAAAGCAGATTATTGGTTAGGTCAGAATGTTTTGGTATTGTATATGATCTGGGAACATTTCTGCTTCTAGGCAAATTCATACACACATGCATCCATAAGAATGTGCATTTCCATTTTTCCAACAAACACAGATTTTTACATGCAGGGGCGTATTGGTCTGGCTGGGATGGAGTTAACTTTCTTCACAGCAGCCCCAGTGATGTTGTGCTTTGCATGGGAGAGTAAAACACAGCAACATTTTAGCTGTTGCTGAACAGTGGTTGCAGAGTGTCAAGACTTTGTTTCTTACTCTGCCCCTCCAGAGTGTGGGCTGGGGATGAGCTTGAGATTGGGACGGGACATAGCTGGGCTAGCTGACACGGATTGACCAAAGGGGTATTCCACGCCACACAGCACTGTGCTCAGCAATGAAAACTTGGGGGGGTAGTCGTTTCAGTGTCGCTGTTGCTCAGATACTGGCTGGGCATCTTGTAGGAGATGGTGAGTGATTGCCTTTGAATCACTGGTTTGTTTGGTTGCATTTTTTTCTTTCATTCAGTTATTAAACAGTCTTTATCTTGACCCACATATTTTTCCAGCTTTTGCCCTTCCTATTCCCTCCCTCTTGTTGCTGTAGGGGGAAGGATGCAGCAAGCACCTGAGTGGGTACTTAGTTGCTGGCCAAGGTCAACCCACCACAATGGGTGACATGTTACATACAGGAATTGAAATATAAAATATATGACTGAGACAATTTAAATGCCCAGCATAGAGAAGTGTAGTTCTCTGTAGATATTTTGTGCATGTGAGACTGAATCACCTGTAAACTATTAAATATATTTAATTTGTACATTTTTCTTCAGTTAATAGATAAAATTCTGACTAGCGTGGTACATTTTTTCTGATGGCCAGACCAATTAATTTCAAGTTTTAAAGGAATATGTAAAATTATTTATAAGTTCACGAAGAAAAAATCAGCATGCATATTATCTAGATTTACTATGAAACTAGAAATTTTAATATTGAATTTATTGCAAACCTATGTGTAGTATAGTTTTGTATAGCATTAAGCCTGGTAGTTGCTAATTTGTTTTTCATTTCAAAATTTTGATTTTTGATAAAATCAAGGTAGCCTAGCAAATGCATCTAAAAGTGATTTATCACCTGAAGTTGGTCAGGAATAAATACAACTCATAAACAGGAGCAAAACTGTCTCAATTTCAGCCTTATTGATGTTAGAGCAAAACCTTTATTTTTGTGTTTCTGTATTTTCAATGTGCAATAGGTACTGGATTACAGAATTCTGGGTTATGTTCAAAATGGACTCTAAACTATCAACAACTATGGAGGAATTTCAAGAACTGGTTAAAGCTAATGGTGAAGAGTTACACTCTCGTCTAATTGACACATCTCAAATGTGAGTGCTGAAGTCTCAATATGATTAGACTCTGAATTTTGCTCTGAAGTTTTCTTTTTGCTCTGAATTTCTTTTATTCAATTGTAATGTCTCTCCAGTATATCAGGATAATGGTCCTATAGTGGGTTAATTTTAATAAGTCATATGTTATCTATCCCTAGAAGACTCTATACATCATTATTCATTAAATAAATCCTACAGCTATACAGCACATAAGTTTGGTTTTTTTTCCTTGGGAAGAGAACCTTGTTATATGAGAGGAAGATAGTTCTTTGGAACTGTATAACTGTCAATTCATACTTTGGTTGGAAATGCACAGGCAAAACAGAGCAGAATTTAGCATACATTTTATATCTGGTTAGAAATGAGGATATTTAGTTTTTCAAATCCAACTGAATTTCATTACTTAATGGTCAGTTAGCATAGGGAGAACATACTCAGAGGCTGGTCAAGGAAATCCGTAAGAATTCTTAAAAGAAGGAGCACTGAACATGTTCAATGAAGACAAATTTATGGATAGAATTCTGGAAGTGCAATATATAATCTCATGCTGTTCAGTAATATAGTTGTATTGCATTTATATGCTACATCTATATAATAAAGACTTACAATAATGTTTTGTTATGTAATCATTAATGACTGAAAGGAGCTTACTGTTTAGAAATTCAAATATTTCATTTTTTATTGCAGTAAGGCATGAAAACAATGTTACTTTTGTATTGGGGAGAGAGGAAACGTTTGCTCTTCAAAAAATAACCCAGGGTAATTCTGTTTTAAAATTTGTTTAAAAGAAATTCTAGGGATTGGTCTAGAAAGCTGACACAGCGTGTGAAGGCCAACACCAGTAAGAAACGGAAAGTCTCACTTCTTTTTGATCACCTTGAGCCAGAAGAGCTGTCAGACCACCTTACCTATCTTGAGTTTAAGTCTTTCAGAAGAATATCAGTAAGTGATGTTTATTTGTTTGTTTGTTTGAAACAAGGATTGGAAAGACAGAAAAGATCACAGAATCATCTAGGCTGGAAAAGACCTTGAAGATCATCTAGTCCAACCATTAACCTAACACTGACAGTTCCCAAGTACACCATATCCCTCAGTGCTATGTCGACCCGACTCTTAAACACCTCCAGGGATGGGGACTCCACCACCTCCCTGGGCAGCCCATTCCAATGCCCAACAACCCGTTCTGTAAAGAAATGCTTCCTAATATCCAGTCTAAACCTTCCCTAGTGCAACTTGAGGCCATTCTCTCTTGTCCTATCACTTGTTACTTGGTTCAAGAGGCTCATCCCCAGCTCTCTGCACCCTCCTTTCAGGGAGCTGTAGAGGGCGATGAGGTCTCCCCTCAGCCTCCTCTTCTCCAGACTAAACACCCCCAGTTCCCTCAACCGCTCCCCGTACAACCTGTGCTCCAGACCCTGCACCAGCTCCGTTGCCCTTCTCTGGACATGCTCAAGTCATTCCATGTCCTTTTTGTAGTGAGGGGCCCAAAACTGAACACAGGAATCGAGGGGTGGCCTCACCAGTGCCGAGTACAGGGGTCAGATCCCTTCCCTGTCCCTGCTGGCCACGCTATTGCTGACACAAGCCAGGATGCCATTGGCCTTCTTGGCCCCCTGTGCACACTGCTGGCTCCTGTTCAGCCGGCTGTCAATCACCCCCCAGGTCCCTCTCTGACTGGCAGCTCTCCAGCCACTCCTCCCCAAGCCTGTAGCGCTGCTGGGGGTTGTTGTGGCCCAAGGGCAGCCCCGGGCATTTGACCTTATGGAAACTCCTCCAGTTGGGCTCAGCCCATGGCTCCAGCCTGTCCAGGTCTCTCTGCAGAACCTCCCTACCCTCGAGCAGATCAACACTCCCACCCAACTGGGTGTCATCTGCAAACTGACTGAGGGGGCACTTGATGGGAAAGGGGTTGTATTACAAGAGCAGCCCTGCAGTGCAAGCTGTTGAACAAGCTGAGTTTGTGCCCAGACTCTTTGTTTTACTAGTGTTGACGGTGGGCAGTTATACTTATTCTGAGTTCATACCCTTTTGCTGCAGTCATTTGAGCGAGGGAGGGTGAACCTTTTAAGCAACTGCGGGACAGATTCAGGGCAAGGTCAGTTGGAAGGAAGAGGAGTAAAACATTTGATCTGCTTCTAAATAATCTCTTTTTGTTAGAACAAATGGTGTCATTTGGCGTAGGAACAAGCAACCTTCTTTGATTCAAATCTGTAATCAGGATGAAATGGGATGAAGGCAACTTGGAATATTCTCCTAGAATGCTAAACTCCTGTGGCTGCAGGAAACAGAGCAGCATTCTTGTGCAGTGACTAAAGGACTGTCTGTACAGAAGAGGTCCACTGGACTCTGCTGTTTTTGATTGTGCATAACAAAGCACCTGAGAAAAGGCGCTTTTTTTAATTTGAGGGGGGTTTAAAATATTTTATTAGACAAGCTTTCAAGTATACAAACAATTCTTAAGGATTTATCTCATTTATGTTTTCCCTCATTTGATATGTTTTCTCAGCTATGTTGGTAGCTGATAAGATGTTAAGTTACCTGTGTGCCTGGACTTTGCTTGCATCCTTGTGTGCTACAACAAAACTTCTATTCAAACCTGCTAAAGTTCACACATGAAAAAGAAAAGTGAGAGACCAAAATCTAAGATGATTGCAAAGTCAATGTGATGATAACAGTGAAAGCAAAGTCTTTTTTTAAGGATTTTTGTTTGGTTTTTGATTTTTAGTGAGTTTTTTTTTAAACACTACAATTTGAAGACGAAGCCTTGTAAGGAAAGGGGCTCTCAATAGGCTGTGGAAGATTTCACAGTGGTGTGTTAGTGTACTTTATTTTGAGCTGATAGTACATGACTCTTCGAGTTTTGTGTTATATTCAAAAAGCCATAGAACCAAAATTATGCACAGATTCCTGCCTGTAGGCAGTAATAATATGCAGAGCTTATATAACCCTTAACATTTTCAAGCTCTGTGCAGACAATGAAGTAGTTAACGGTTAATGAACATAACAAGTATGATTGCAGTCACCATGTGTCATAGAGTTCCAACAGTTACATACTTGTATACCTTTTATATGCAGAGTACCTGCATATGTTTTGGTATAAATTGAGTTTACCAAGACCTCAGATCAGAAAATAATGTGTAATTAATAAATAGCTATATTTATTAACTCTTGCAGAATGTGTTCATGATATGCTAAGCCACAGAATCTTTTTGTTATTCTAACATGGAAGAAAGGCTGCAAATGACCTGCTCTGTTATCAGCCACTGGAATAACTATTCATAGGTTTGGTCGTTTGAAAGTCAGAAGGGAATACTTGATCCCCTGAACATATACAGCACACAGCAAAATCTTCCATGAGACACCATTTATCTTGCAGCAAAGAAAAATATAGGGAGTGGTGTTCACAGAGTAATGACTGCAGGTATACTGGTGTTTGGCAACCATTTTAATTTATAGTTATAAAATACAGGAGGCTACACTATTTTGTAAGAATCTGGATTCTGATTTCCTGTTGAGGCTCCTCAGTTAGTCACTGCAATACTAGTCTCTTGCATTATTTAAGTACCTGAACTTCTTTATTGCATCTGCCACTAACAATCTTGTTACAGCTGACCTCTTTAATAAATTCTTGAACCAAAATTATTTTGAAACTTTAAGTAGTATGTTAGATATAAATAAGTTCAACATTTAAAAAAAAAATTTTTTTTGAAGTAGAAAGCTGCTGAGAACAAAATATAAACTAATCAAAGTGATTCATAATTGTACTGAAACTGCTATGAAGTCCATAATTATGTAGTCAGATATTGAAAAATTATCTATTTGTATAGAGTAGTTGCTTAAATTCAAGATCCAGCCAAATCTGGCTGGGATTCAAAATTCAAATAATAATTGTAAGTACATACTATGTAATCTCAGAGACAGCTCTACTTATTACTGTTAATGTTTCTTCCATTTTTAGTATATAGTTATATATTAGTTTAATAAGAGGAAAAATCCAGAGATGTCTTCTGTCATGTCTGCTTTTTAAAGTGTTAATTGTTCTAATTAAATGGATGGAAAAGAGTTAAAAAGTGGACAGAAAGTGAGAGAGGGAGAGCAAGAAACAAACAGCAGCCTGACAATCCTTTTCTTAAGGATCAGTGCCATTCAGCATGCTCCTGTGGCCTTAAGAAAATATGTGTCTATTAAAGCTATGAATGCTTTCAGTAAAATGTTAGCATTAGGGTCATAGTACAGAATTAACATATAAATCTTGCATCACATTTTCTGATGATTCAATTTTTTGTGTATTCTTGTTAATGGATAAATCAAGAGAATGGATAAACATTGCATCAACAAAAACAAATGACTGCTTCTCTTAGATCTTAATAGGAGGAATGGCTTAAAATAAATTTGTCACATACAGGTGTCTACTGAACAATTTTAGATCACTTTGGTTAAATAAGAGAATAGCACAAGCTGTATTACAAATATTAAGAAATCTGTAACACTCATTCTTAATGGTCTTAGTTTTATATTAATCTCATTGAACTTGCTTTTTATATTAGTGTAGCTTAATTCAGAAGTGTGCCCTATCTACATAAACTGAACACTTAACTTCCTTAAACTTCCTTAAACTATCAACTGAGTTACTAGATTGCACTTTAAATTCAGTTTAACCTTCCCTGTAGAAACCTAGATTCAATGAACCTATGGAGCCATTGAAGCTGGGAGGAAAGCCCCAACTCTACTCATCCTAGGGTTTATAAGAGCCAAGGCTCCTGGGATATACATGGTGCAGTGATGTGATACAAATTATGGCAAAAGATGCTTTCAGTTAATTCAAATAGTTGAAGTCATCTTATTTGAACTGAACAAAGCTTTGATAAAGGACAGATTACAGTCTTCTGGATATTTAAGGTGTAAAATATATATTGTATATTTAATTTAAAAAGCAGACCTGTATCTGCACACAGATCATGAGGTATATGAAACTCTAGATAAGTTTTCATTTATACTTTTTGTTTGTTTTCTTTAAGTTCTCAGATTATCAGAACTACATTGTGAATAGTTGTGTGAAGGAGAATCCAACAATGGAAAGATCAATTGCTCTTTGCAATGGTATCTCTCAGTGGGTGCAGCTAATGGTTCTCAGCAGACCAACACCACAGCTTCGGGCTGAAGTGTTCATCAAGTTCATTCGTGTGGCACAGGTCAGTTAGATTTTGACATGTGTGATGTTTATTTTGTCTTTTGCTGATACAGCACTTTAGCTGCTCTTCCCGTGCTACTACTGCAGGGTCAGCTAGGAGTGTTGGCACTGGTCTCCTGGTTCATACACACAGCACCCCTATTTGTGTATGCTGTGGTTTCATACCAAGTATTCAGATATTACAGTGTCATGGCACCATGACTTTCTCATAACCATTCTGAAGAAATTGTTTTCACTGAAAAATTAGATTTGCTTTTGAATCAGCTGGTGAGATTCCAAGCTGTGACTGAGTACCTTTCCAAAGCATGAACCACGGTCATGCCTTTGGCTGTAATTAGAAGCCTTTCTACCAGATACACATTACTGGATAGAAGCAGAGCTATGGTACTACAGATATTCTGTGCATGCTAATTCAACTGCAGTCATAACCAAGATAATAAGCAATGTTTCCTAGTTGTGGTAGACTATGGGAAGAGGGAGAAGTACTGAGGAAGTATTTGAAGACTTTCTGTATCTGCAGAATTAATATTTAATAACAGTAGAATAAGTACGTTACACTCAGTAAAATCACAAGTCATTACCAAAATGAGTGAAGTCAAATAGAGAACAGCACAAAACTTGTAAGACTTTAGAGGAAGACAATAGAGGAAATGTAGAAATTGAATGTGCATATTGAACGATTTGAACTTTTAAATAATAAATACTTATTTTTTTGCATGTCAACACAGAAGCTTCACCAGCTGCAGAATTTCAATACATTAATGGCAGTGATAGGAGGTCTCTGTCACAGTTCCATTTCCAGACTCAAGGAAACAAGCTCATGTGTTCCTCATGATGTAATTAAGGTTGGTATTGCTCCTTTAAGTTTTACAAATAGAATAGACTTTAACTTTTTCATTATTGCATACACAAAATTCAACCTTACTTCATTGGATAAGATGGAGAGAAAAAATAAAAGACTTCCTTTAGTTTTGGAAGGTTTTTCTTTGTCATCTCATCTCTATGACACCAGTTACTCCTACACTTCCAACCCCAGCTTTCTTGAAGATTTGTATAGCTTCTCTAAAGTTTCTCTTTAAATACTCAGATGTGACAAGCTGCATTTTTATTTATATGCAGTAGTACAGAATAGCATGCAAACGTGAAAGCAGAGAATTGGATCCTAGAACACTTGAGAACAAAACTGTTGTCAGCCATAGCAACATTGACCAGTCTGAGTCTATGAAATGCTAGCACAGAGCTCTGCACTTTGAGTTCAAAACTGAAAGGACTGGTTTTGTTCATCTGATCTTTGCTTCCTTATGGCAGATTTTATCTAGTTCAGACTTGAACAATCTTAGCCCTAATACACACACATTATAATACAGTGGAATGTTAGGAATCAGTTGTAATTTTCAATTAAATTCTTGTGAAATACAGGTGGATATATTTTTTTGCTGAGATTCCAACTACTAAAACTGCGAAGGAAAGCATATTTTTTCACAATAAAATGGCTTCTTAAGAGACTAATATGCTTTATTATTTTATTTTGTTTGGGGCCCGAAAGATTTCATATAGGTATCCAATGAACTTGTTTTGATCACAGTATGATCAGCTTGAATGAACAGTGCATGCCTGGAATAGAGACCAGAAGTATGACACACACACACCCCCGATAATGGTTGCAGCTCTCAGGATCTATAAAACCAGTTAGCAAGCTTATTTTAGAAGCATGTTGGTTTATAAATTTTGTCATTATGAGGAGTGGACTGCATATGTGTCTGTCATTCGAATAACTTTTTGCGTCAAGAAATTGTAAAACAGCGCTAATAGGAAGCAGGTAAATAAAGGCTGGTAATTCATGACTTGAGAACACACTTCAAAATCTAACTATAACAGTTCGTGAAGGTTAAAAATGAAGCAGTTAGACAGGAACTTCCACAAGAAAACATTGGTCCATTGATTTTATAATGTTAAGAGTCAGCTTTGTACCTGTATAGTTTTAAATAAGGGAAATATTTATACTGCTAGACTTAAGATTCATTTGCCTTTACAAGTCCAATATATTGTTTCCTTTTCATTTCCATGCAAAAATGTTTTCTTAAAAACACAGATGTGCTACCTTGAACTGTAGTAGGAGTTCTGGTCACACTGTAATGGGACCATAGCACAGCATAAGGTTTCTCTGCCAGGATTCCAGCAATTCCAGCTGGTCACCTGCAAGCCAGTGAAGTGCATGCCACATTTGAAGGCAAAGATGGTTGCTTTTATGAAGGTCAGAGAGCTTGTGCTGTGCTTATGCATTAACTGCTTACACATCCCCTTGATTTGAGAGATCCTATTTCTTTTCATTGACTAGATAGGGAATGTAGGAAGACCAGCATTATAGATTAGGCTATATATTAACTATCTGTAATTACTTACTATAGATAGTTAAATTAGGTGAGATGAATACCTAGATTTTATTTGAAGCCTGAAGTTTTAAAATCTGTTTCAAGAGTCATTTTGAGTAAACCCCTTAACAATAACATGAGAAATTCTTGTGCTGTATGACCAGAACAAAAACAGTAACCAAGTTTGATTTTTTTGTTTTTCTTTTTAGGTGTTTAATGAAATGACGGAACTGCTTTCATCTTACAGAAATTATGATAGTTACCGACGTGCCTATAATGAGTGCAGTAATTTTAAGATCCCAATCCTTGGGGTCCACCTGAAAGACTTGATATCACTTTATGAGGGCATGCCTGACTACTTAGAGGACAAAAAAATTAACATATACAAACTATACTCTCTGTATAACCACATAGATGAGCTGATACAACTCCAGGAAATGCCACTTCCCCTGGAGGCTAATATGGACCTTGTTCATTTGCTTACAGTAAGTAGTAAATACCTCGATTTTAGAAATAATTTTGTATATATCTTAAACAACTAATACATAATATTGTAAGATTTTTTTTAACCTTAAGGAAATGTACAATAATAGTAGAAGAGAAAAATTTAGTGATAACTGCTTTGTCTGGCAGCAAGGATAGAGGTGCCAGTTCAGCAGTATGCTTCCAATTATTTCTACAAGGGAAGGAAACGTTTATTTCTGCTTCGCTATAGTAGTATGCATTCTCTCAGTACTTTCACTAAGGACGTGCTCTGAATCCTCTGCTGATTAAGCCTAAATAGGGAGAGAGGTAGAAAGCTTCCTTAGATGCACCGTGGAGGCAAAAGATTGTATACAAAGCTTCCCTGTGTTGAACATGCAAACTTTCACGTAAAATTTTCAGTCCTTCAAGGTGTGTAGGGTTAAACATATCACATTTCTTGCCATGTTTCTTCTGGTACTAAAAAAACTGTCTGACATAAATGTTAGTCAAATATAGTTGTTTTGTGTATTACTCTTCTAGTCATATCTAGTCAGTGCCATTTTACTAACAAAATCAATACTTATGTCACAGCAATAATTTTAGCTTCTCCAAGTAAGTTAAAATACTACCTTGTATTAAAATACTAAATCTACCTTTCTTATTTCTCAGTTTTGTTTGGCCTTAACAAGTAGTCATCTTGGAAAAACTAGATTGGCTGCTTCTACTTTCTGGTTACAAGACCTATTTCAGTAAAAAGCTAATAGATAAAAATGTTTATGTGCTTCAGGTTATTTGTTCTCTCTGGGAGCACTCATGTGTGAAATTAAGCTTATATGCCTAGGGCCTGAAATAAAGCTACATCAGGTGGTGAATTTCTTCCTGCTAAATGTTTTGAATGTTTTGTCTCAAATTATTGTAAGTTGTCCCCCCCCCCCCCCCCTTT
The DNA here is from genome assembly GCF_003259725.1 of Athene cunicularia. Lineage (NCBI taxonomy): Eukaryota > Metazoa > Chordata > Aves > Strigiformes > Strigidae > Athene > Athene cunicularia. The sequence continues at coordinate 34,145,338 of NW_020799101.1, read as the reverse complement.
TTTTTTTTTTTTTAAATACTGTTTTCTGAAAATGGCTATTACAGATATGTAGAACTTTGGCCACAGTTTTGTGCAGCTATATATGGCAGGACATGAAATAAAGTATTTCTTTTAATTTAGAGCAGGAGTTTCTAATCTGCTAATATTCCAGGGAACATAATATTCCTGTTTGTTCCCTGATTTTTCTAACAGTCTTTCTCCTTCTGTTTCCTTTAGTCATATGCTTTCTCATTAGCAGGCAAATCAGTTTGAAGAGGTATTAGTAATTACATGCATAAGTCAATAATACATAGAAGTATGGTAACATTTGGAATTCTCTTTTTTGAGTGTCAAAAACTACTTTAAGATTTCCCCAAGAATCTAAAGTTATTCACTGTTATGACTACAACAGTAATTCTTGCAGCAGTTCACAGAAAGCTACTGCATAACTGCAATTTGAGTGAGGTTATTCATTGGATAAAATAGCATATTTTGGCTTCTTAGTTTATATACGTGACTGCCATGATCTTGACTCTGTTTAACAAGTTTTTTGGGTTTTTTTTGATTTGCCATAGATTGAGGCTTGTAACACATTTATGTGTGGCCTTTCTATTCAAGTGCATGTGTACTGTGAATATTTTCATGTAACTATTCAAAAAGTGTCATGTTACCAGTCTACAATCTCAGCTTGAAATTTATTTCCAGGCAACAGAATATTTGCTATACTATTTTCTGGGACACATGTAAAAGCAAAGATACACATTTGATAATTTTTTCAAATTAATTTATTTACATAAGTGTAATGTTTCTCAAGTTATATAACTGCTGTTGACAACTAAAGTTTCTCACTAAATATATGCAAATCCATCTTTTATCCTCATCATGTACTTCTTAGTTCAACATGTTTACAGCTGGATTGGATAAATATGACATGTTTGAACAAGAATTTTCTGAGAATTTGAGTTGATGGACAGTTTCATTGGAATGGTGCTTTGTGCTTAGTTGCTTGATGGACCACTTGGATATTATGGGAGTAACAGGTTTTATTCAGGTTACTTATTAACTGACTGCTAATTATGCCTACAGTCATTTGCTGTGCTAATGACTGTAGCTATGTCATGTTACGGATTTCCAGATAAAGGAAATAACAGTCTGGAATTTAGAAATGCACTCGTGTATTTCTAAATACACATTTGGAAATGTGCACATTTAGAAATGTGCAGCTCAAGTGCATTTTTTCTAGGTGCAACCTAAATTAAAAATTAATCCACCAAAAATACTAATGCATGCCAGGAACAAGTTTATCAAGTAGTAGTGACTATTTTGGAATTAAACTGATGTTGTGTTTGTTTTCAGCTGTCCCTTGATCTTTACTACACAGAAGATGAAATTTATGAGCTTTCATATGCACGAGAGCCACGAAGTCACCGAGCTGCTGTAAGGGCCTTTACAGATTCTTAACAAAAATATTTTTTTTATGAGTAATGTAACTTTTATCCCTTGCGCTCATTTTATTTTATGTTAAACTGAAAACTTGTTTGGTTGATAAGATAGAATATATGGAATAGTTGACACCATATCAGGTATTATAATATGAACACAAACACAAAATGAAGTTACTCGTGTAGAGACGTGACATCAGGCTCAATCCTGGTACTTGATATTGATTCTTTCAAATGAAGACTTCATATGTGATTCAAATGATGAAACCCATCAGTGTTACATTGTAGTTTTGTTACTGGTTTATAAATATGGAAAAGATGGTGAATTTATAGGGCTGTCAGTGAACTCTGACAATTTAAGGAATGGCCACTGTTTTGGACAGTTTGGGGAAGAGCTTTCTCTGAAGTACCACGTAATTATCAGAAGTATGGTGCTGAGTCCAACAGGTCATTTCTTCAGTCCTGCATCACATAGTTTATTGTTGCAAATCAAAGAAGTGTAATACTGAAAATCTTCCCATGTGGTACTAATGAAGTCCCATTCACTTAATTCTAGCCTTTGACACCTTCCAGACCACCAGTAGTTGCAGACTGGGCCTCAGGAGTAGCCCCAAAACCTGATCCAAAAACCATCAGTAAACATGTTCAGAGGATGGTAGATGTAAGTATGGTTGGCCCATTTACCTTACAAGTTGTTGCCTTAATCTCTAGGTATGAGAAAATTTAAAGAAAGGAAAAAATACTGGACACATTCGGAGCTGTGCTGAGTTTGTAGGCACTTGTCCTCAGAAACAGGTATTTCTGCCTAGCTGTAAATAGCAGCAGTAGCCCATGAGGCATGGCAGGAAATTCCTTAAACAGCTAAGGAGCCAGTGGGGAATGTGAATGATGCTTTATATAATTCCAGAATCATTCTTCCAAGGAGCCAGGGAGTCAATTTCTACCAGGGACTCCAACATCATGTCACTGGTGGAGTCTGAAAGTGGGCCTCTCAATGGCTTTGTGACTAGCAGCCATTGCTTTTTCTCTACTTCTTGGCTCACTGGCTTTACTGGAAACCATCATGTAAGCTCAGGTCACAGTTCCCAAATTGATGGGGAGAGTTAAAGTTTGTCTTTGCATCCCTGCTTCATCTATTTTCCTTCTAAACACTTCTAATCTTGCTAGGTATCCTTTGTTACACGCTGGTTTGGAATATATTTCTAAATTTGGCCTAGGTGTGCTCCTTGCCTTAGGGCCAGAGATAAACGGTGATGTCATTCCACCCATGGAAATATGTGTCTGCATGACAATTCTGTCATATAACTGATTTTCACATAACATTGATCTGATGAAATAAGCTAGGCAGCTACATTGATATGACTACAGAGATCATCACTGAGAGCACTAATTGAGAGCATTAGTACAAGTTGTATATGTAGGCCTAGACATAATGATCTTAAAGCAAAACTAAAAAAGAGCTGTCATTGTGTAGTGAAGCATTTACTCTACCCTATGTTGACTTATCTATATTTTGCTTTAAATCAAGAAATCATAATGCTTCTTTAGTCTCAAGCAGAAAAAGCAGTTAGACTGTTGCATTGTTTAATAGATACTGGGAGAAAGCAGGAGAGGAAATCTACAAATATTGTGGAGACTTTCTAAAGTGGTAATTCAGCCCATCCTCATTATCTTGCACAGTCTGTCTTCAAAAATTATGACCATGATCAAGATGGATACATTTCCCAGGAAGAATTTGAAAAGATAGCCACGAGTTTTCCATTCTCGTTTTGTGTAATGGCTAAGGACTGGTGAGTACCTTAGTTCTGCTTATCAACTTTGTACCATTTGTTTTGGGAGGGGTTTTTGTGGTTTTGTGTTTAAAATTATGATTAGGGTGGTAAAATCATCCTCTTCACTCACAAATAGAAGTGAAAACATAACTGACAAAAGCATCTTCTAATTGTGTTTTGAATTACATTTTCATGAACTTACAGCAGTGGTAACCAGGCTGATGTAGGAGGAAGAATAGATAATAGAGAAAGAAATAGGGTTTTTTGAATGATACTCGGTATACACTACTAAAGAAATTTCCTAAGATGAACTTGTCCTTCAAAAATAGAGAATTGGCAAATGTATATTTTGGTCAAATTAAGAACATTTTCCTTAACATTTTAAAGCTTGGAAAAACAAATAGTGATTATTTAGAAGTTTTCTATGAAGTAGTTTTGAGGTTATATGCAGAATTTCATGTATCCTTACAGGCTGCATTTTAAATGTCTAGATAAGCTTCTGTAGCCTTTGGGAGCAGTTGACAAGATTACTGAGATCACTGTAGTTTTTGGCCCAGAAAGCTATTGCCAGTATAAATTGTGAAGAAAGATATGTTTAATTTTCCTTATGCTTTTAAGAAAATGTTATGTCTCACAAGCAACTTTTCTTGTTTATTTTCAGGGAAGGTCTGATTAGCAGGGATGAAATAACAGCTTACTTTATGAGGGCTAGCTCAATCTATTCCAAATTAGGACTTGGCTTTGCTCACAACTTCCAAGAGACCACTTACTTAAGGCCTACTTTCTGCGACAACTGTGCTGGATTTGTAAGCTTACATTTTAGTAAATTACGTTAACGTTGTTTCAGATAATGCTTTTTTTTTAGTCTTGTAATCACTAATGTGTCATATGCAGAAATGGACCTATGTAAAATGCCAGTGAATCTACACAGAACACCAGGCTTCTGCCTGTGTACTTATTTAAGGTACCCTTTACACCCCTCCTGGCAGTACTATTGTCTGCTAAACATGGCTTCTACCTTGTGGTGTTCAGTCGTGTCACTGCAGTCTCAAGGAACCAAATCCAGAGCCTTCCACTCCATGGGGCTGTTGGAACTCATGTCCTAGTACAGACATGACATGCCCCCTGCCCATGGCACTGAAAGATTTAGTAACATTGACTATTCTACCAATCCCCAGTTTAGTGGGGATCAAACAAGGGTGCCGAGATAGAATTCTCCATCTGCTCCAGCTCTAACTTCTCTGGGGGCTGTCAGATCTACTGATTTATTCATTAGAGACTAGCTCAAGGTATTTCATTGGTGACTGAGGAACACAAATAAAATATTCTGTTTACCTTATGCTAAAGAAGTCAATAGTTGATTTTTTGGCCTTGCCATTAAAAGGGTAGAAAGCCAAGATATTCTGCAGGTGCTCAGATCTTAGAAATGAGTGGAGCTTTTAGTGGATTTTTATATCTGGAGGTATCAAATGTTCAGAGAAATACATTAATACATAGTCTTTCTGTTTGTTTGAATTTCAGCTATGGGGAGTCATTAAACAAGGATACAGATGCAAAGGTAAGGTACTTTATACTTTGCTAATTTTAGTCTATAATTGATGGTGAATGACAAACCTGATCATCCTGAGATCCACTGTTATGTCTGCGGACCTATTTAATCTGATGTCTCAGGGAGGAGAAGACTGATTCAAGGCTAGTATGACAGACAGATGGTCCAGAAGAAAGATAAAGGAACTTGTAACTGATAGCTTTAACCCTTTGCAAAATGTCACTGACTTCAGAGGGTTTGGGAACAGACCCTTCTATTCCAGTGGGTGCAATCACCAACACTAAAAACTGTGCAGCACATTCACATGTATTTTGCAGAGTTTTCTTCCTCATACAGGTATCTGCTTTCTCTGCAACTCCTACAGTCAGGATGCTGTTGTGACTGAATGTTGCTATTTAGTATTTTCACAACGAAAAGGAGCTTTAGACTTACAGAGCAAAGGGATGTCATTGGTCTGTTTATCAGATGCATGTAGTTACAGGTAATGCATGTAGAGAACACCAAAGAAGTTTTCTTGCTTCCTGGGGAGGCAACGCAGTGTGAGAGCTGAGCTTAGATGCTACAACAGAGCCACCGAATTATATAAACTTTGTTTTGTTTACAGACTGTGGAATGAACTGTCACAAGCAATGCAAAGATCTGGTTGTGATAGAGTGCAAGAGAAGACCCAAAACTTCAGTTGCAGACAGCAGCCCAACATCTGCTCTTGCTTCAAGCCTCTGCCCAGTAGGAGTCAAAGAGCAATTCCATGGTGAGAAAAAATCACATTAAAAAGATCAAAATATCTAGATAATCTTTCGTTTGCTCCTTTTTCTTTTAAAGCTGAGTTGTACAGCATTGTTTTAGGTTTTGTTAGTTAACTGCAGTGTTTTATCAACATATAAACTAGAACCAGGTGTAAGTGAGCCAATAGCAAGTAACACCATTCCAGTTTTAGTCTGCATAAGGACGGACTCCTTCTCTGGGAGATCTCTTGTCACACTACACAATGTGTGGTGCACAAATTCCACAGAAACTGAGTAAATCTTCTACCAGACTCTTATGAGAACTAGATGCCATGAACTGAACAGCTGACAGGTTCCTTTAACTCTCTCACCTTGTGACAAGTCACATTAAGTGACTACTGCACTGTTTCACAATTCTGACTCAGATTTCAATGTGTATAGAGTCAGTTTGATCATGTTTGATATGTGTGCTAGGAAAGCCAAGAGATAATTGTGTTTATTTTTTCCACTTCAGTAGCTGAATCTACAATTCCTCTTTGTCCATCCATCTTCCATTTAATCGGAAATGAAAAATCTACACCTCTGTTCTTTTCTCCTTATATCAAACCATGCAGGCCCCTAAAGGAGGAAGTATTGTCCTTGAATAAGACCTCAGGCTACTTTTATCTTTCTTTTGAATTTGATGCTCCAACTCTCTCCATACTCTCTTTGAATTTCTCTCCTGGTCTCTGCCTGTATCTAATATTCTTCAAATCTACTTCTTGCCACTTTGATATCAATCTTTCATGTTGTATTTAAGATTCATATTGGTGGATTCCATCTCAGGCTTCTTATTAGCACTTACGAGGAGCACAATGAAGCCAGTTTCTCTTGATAACTGACCATGTACATCTCTGTGGCTGCAGCACTGCATAATAACCACCTTGTGGGATGTCACACTTACAGAGAGATTGAACTGTTGTGTGTTGCCCCATCATCACCCAGTCTGCCAGAATGTGGTACCTCTCAGTGCTACAATTTGTTGAAGAATGAGAATTCAGGTCTGGCTGAAGGTGTAAGTCTCATCTGTTCATCCAAATCCTCATTTAATTCTTCAGAGCCTGCAGCACCTACTGGACTGACTTTGTGCTTTCCCTGCACCTGTTTGAACATGCAGTCTCATTTTGTTTTCTTCCCAGCAGAAATTACTGTATGTGAAATGGGTCGGTTTTGTTTTATCCTTTAATCTCATCTTTTGCCACTGCTTCTACCATTGTGTGGTTCCTTTCCCTGCTTAGTTTTCACTTTTAACTGCAAAAGTGTTTTAGGATGACCTATACAAAAGCAATGTAAAATTTAAAATGTCATTATTTCACCTTTATAAAGTGGATAAGTTGTATCTTAAAGCTGCAACTTGTGATAACACTGAACTAACACCCAGGTTTAATCTTCCAGTCCAGTCACTGGTCTATAAAAAAACTCTTAGCCATCTTGAAGTTTTTCTCTAGCTGACCTTGATGGTACACCTGTTTTCCTCTTACTGATCCATATTTATGTTACTGAGACAGGGCAAAGAGTTGTTCCAGGAAAAACAACATTGATAAATTTCCAGTGACAACTATTTTGGAGAGCAATAAATGTAAAATCAATAAAGAACAAATGTTGGTTTATTCATTAAAATAATGTTTAATTACCGTGCCTTCTGTTTCTCCTTTCCTGGGATATGATCTTGACCTAATTTACCATATATATATTTTACAGGACAAGAAGAAGGACCATTCACATTTCCTAATGGAGAAGTAGTGGAACACAGTGAAGACAGCAAGGACCGAACCATTATGCTCATGGGTTCCTCAGCTCAGAAAATCTCAGTGAGACTGAAACCAGCTGTGGTTCATAAAGGTACACAGACTGATCCTGCACTGCTGGCTGGTGATGTATCTCGTAGGCAGACAGAGAAGAAAGAACACAGGATGCCAGAAAATCTTTATCTTCAGGCAGCTCCATCATCCCCATGTCCAAGCCCAATTCTAGGCCGCAAAAAGGCCTATGTTAAATGGGAAAACAAGGACTCCAGCCATAAAGTGAAGGAGGAGCATCACAGCTGTAAACCCTCATACCAGGAACTTGAGCAGGTACATACATGATGAAGCAAATTCTGCTTTACACAACAGTACCGTAAAGTGGCTGTGGGGGAGTGGCTGGGTGGGAAGTTGTCACTCCAGTGCAATTACGGCAGATGATAAAGGTTTAAAGATCCGGCTGGAACAGGCACATAAAACAACTGAATCTCTCAAACTGCCAGAACAATCCATGAGTGGCATCATAAATTCTTAGCCACTTTAACTCCAGCAATGCTTCACTTCAAGTATAAATTTCAGTACTTTAGTATAGGGCTTATGGAATGAATTTTGAAGCCCTCATTATGATTACACTGAACACTGTCCGTCTTAAAAGTGACAGGCAAGAATGTGAACATAATCCAGTCGCTTAGAACAGGCTGTTACTCCATAAAACGAGTAACATAGTCCAGAATTTCTTCCTAGTTTTGGTGGCTTCTGCTCCCTTAAGTGACATGATATATGGGGCGGGGAGATTGGGGAGCTTTGCTTTTGTCCAACTGACAGTGAATCCCTTCTTTTTTTTGATAACTAAGTCACCAAGAAATTTCGCTGTGTGAACAAGACGTGATGCCTCTTGCTAGATTTCACCTGCATCAGCCCAGTTGTGGCTCACTTTACAAGTGTTCTGACAAGGTAGCTATTCATAAGACTGTCACCTCAGATTTGGCCCAAATTCAGGTTTGTAGAAACACCACCTTTTCAGACAGATTATCACAATATCAGCAATGTGACTAATGGATCCAGATATGGTTATGAGGAACAAAGGTGAACTTATTTTCAGACTTTACTCATTACTGTCACTATTCTGAGATGGACCAGCATGGAAACAGTCCCACAACAGGACCACAGCCTGATCTTTGAATGATCCGTATAACTTTGCTTTGAGAAACTGAGCTCATCTTTCATGAAAGATGATTCATTTATTAAAAGAGAGATCAAGACAATTAGGAAGAATTTTGCAGTACAGACCACTTCTCTTTCAGTCAACATTATGTTCAATATAGACAAGGATGTGAAGTGTGGATGCACTTGTAAGAATGTTCCATTCATGCGAGTCCCACAATTTACACTTGTCCTTGCTCTGTCAGCAGATCCTGACCTCAATTACTGAACAGCAACAGAACACAAATGAATGTCTTAGATTATTGTGCATCAGTTTCTGCATTAGTAGAGCAGTGGAGTGTGAGCTGTGTTCCTGTTTCCCCTGCTGTTCTGAGGGGAGCAGTGAAGGGTGGGTAAATGCAGGTTGTGGACATGACTGTCAGATACAAGCTGCTGTAAAGTTTTAGGAGTCTACACAAAGGACAGAACAGCAACTATGGAAACAGTCAAATACGTTATTGGTTCTGTTCCACTGATAAGAGCTACACCAACTTAACATTTATGCCAGTCCACCTAAACATACACCCAGACTGTCCTAAACCAAATTCAAACTAAAATACAGTTCTCTATTTTTTTGTTTAGGAAAGAAATATTCTAAAGGCAGACAATGAAGGTTTAAAGATCCAACTGGACCAGGCACATAAAACAATTGAATCTCTCACAATCCAGAGAAGAAACCATGTTGTTGACAACCTACAACACAGAGACTGCTCCTAGAATGTAAGACTGAAGGAGGGGTTGTGATAAAGCTGCTTTACCAAGTGAACTGGAGAGACAGTCTGAAGGATGTTAACAGAAATACTCTCTTTACTCAACACATTTCCATATTAAACATACACTCCTGATTTTATAACTCCATTCCTTTGACTTTTTAAGGTAATTTAGCATTATCTGTGCAATGAAAATAGTATCTTCTGGGTTTGCTTTTAAAAGGAGTGGCATTGTTAATGAAGTTTCTGTGCATGATTAAGACCATGTGGATTCCCCAGTGACTTGGCTGCCAGCAGCACACCTTATTCTACAAGTAGCTATTCACAACTGTTTCACTTCAGATTTGGCCTAAATTCAGGTTTGTAGAAACAAATGTTCAATAAATCTGAGTATTTAAGTAAAAAAAATATTCCACTAAGAGAAACAGTTCCTTCTCATTGTGACTGAAACCAGTGAAAATCATGAACTGCCATCTTTATTTCCAAAGTTTAACAAGAATATTAAAATAAGTAGTTAAGATAGTGATAATTGATTATTTGATTCTTACTTTAAGATAAACTGACAATTTTTGTAAACCTCTTTCAGAGCTTTAGAAGTCCTGCTGCTCAAATGCCTACCTTTGTTAAAGTAAAATAGATGAGACTATAGAGTTTACACTGAATACTGCTTCCATTCTTGTGTTCCATGCCACAGCTTGGAACACTTAGCCCTACTTACCTGGCTTAACGGGTAACTTGTCCACATACAGTAGATATGGGACAAGGTTCAACTCTGACTCTCATGTCAGAGTGGACATCGTTGATTAGAACCTCAAGGGCCATATGAGGGAAACTGTACAGTAATCCCAGTGTAACAGTTACTGTATTCTAGAGCTCCGAACATCTTCTGGTTCTAAGCAAGTTTTCTCCATTTCTCTCTCCTCTATTTCACATGCACTTTAGGTAAAGAATCAAGATTGAGTGTGCTCTTCCATGTGTAAATTCTGTATAGTAAAAGGTGCTAGGGAGGTAACTCAGTTTTCTTAAAGCTACAAAGTGTACATATTCTTAAGAGACAACAAAACAGTCTATCGTTACCAATAAATCTACTTGCTTGCATCTATCAAACAGGGATTTCTCATCACACATTTAAACATCAGAATCTTATGACTTTGTAGATAGTCTACTTAATGCTCAAAACTTGTAAGTTACAAGTCCTTTGTAGATTGAAATTTAGTCAACCTATTACAATAGCATGTGTGCTTTGTGTTCAAAGTGGTATAAATGTACATTCCATCCACGATTTAGTTGTTATCTATGAACGCTTTATTTATAAAAAAAAATCTGTTTGAAACTACTCGTCAGTTTAGCGATTGTAAATTCTTGTTTTGAACCTGGATTGTGCTTGCATCTCCATGTATAAGTAAAAACAAATGGAGGGAAATAGTAGTAGTAGTAGATTTTCTGTTACCTTATTGTAAATAACTAAAATGCATAGGACAAAAAACAGCAGCTGTGAAGATTGTGCAGGTTTTTTTTCCACATACACTAAACCTGAATTTATTAACAATTAACATGGAATTGCACTTTGATCCATGAAGCAGTCAGAATGGCATTTAGGTCATGTCTGCAAACTTGCTTTGCTCATTTTCTGTAAGCTTCTTGATTTTGTCCTCTATTCAGGGAACTAGAGCAAGGCATATTTCTAATAGGCATTTAACATACAAAAGTCTGTTTCTGAAACAGTTAAAATAAACAAGATAAAATTTGAATGTATTTTCACAAATTCCAAAAATACCCCAAAAGAGCAGCTAAGACTCATATCTTGTTGCACAGCTGTGATAACTGCTCACTTGTGGCTTAAACTCTGGATTCTAATAGAATTTGTGTGCATGCATATATTTTGTCTAGGCTGGGAGGTGGAGATCATGAACAAGCTTTTATTTAAAAAGAAAATTCTTTAACATCAGCAGCTGGCCCAAAGGCCACTGTGTTCCTAGGTTGAGTACTCAATACTAAAAATTGAGTTATGACCATACATTTCTACAGTCTTATTTTAACGTTCTCTGTGTTACCTTCTCGTTCCTACAAATGATCCGAATGACTTAAAAGGGATCTGTTTGCAGGAATGTCTTACAGAACAAGTATGTGGTGCTTCATGTATGCTGAAAACCTCCTGCTTCAAAGTAGTCACTTGATACCTGGGGAATTTCACAGTTCTCAAAGTACCTTCAGGTTCTCTGCCCAAAGCCCCTTACAGTTTTCTCTCTTTTTCATTTTTTATTTTTAAAAAATGGTGGTAGTCCCTTATGTTTGGTTTTTTTTTTGAACTTTCTTTTTTCTCCATGAAAGACTAATGGCAGAAACTGACTACAGGGATACTGCTAAAACTGACATAGGTACTGAACAAAATCACTCACATCTGTATTAATCTTCAAGCTGCTTGATGCCAGGAAAAGAGACATAAATAAGTACGAAGTGCTGTTTAAAAGTTATGTCAGCAAACAGTGATATTCAAATTCATCTTGTCATGGCTAATTTAAATGTAAAGCACTTACCTTTATTCCTTCTCCAGGCTCAGCTTTGTTTCATGTATATACAGGAAGGAAGAAAAAAACCTGAGCGTGTCCCCTCACCCCAACTGCTGTTTATTTTTTAAGTGTGAATTCTGATCATTCAAAGGTAAAAGTAAAGAGATTGAGTAATATGACAATTAACAAGGCAGGGCTACTGTTCATATTCAGATTAAACACAACTACCTTTAAAGTATCTTATATATGTTATTGGAAATATGTTTTTGTTAAGTAGCAATCTGTTATTTTGTTGTAACTGATCTCTTTGTTAACTTGAAAAATTTTTGGTTTAATGCTGTTTGAGAAGATTAAAAAAAGTGTACAGATTGTAAAGAATTTATATAAATTGTAAGATTTCAATGTAATATTTATAATAGAAAAAAATATTAAAACTACACTTCATGCCTCTGAGTTTGTGTCTCAAAGAAATCTAAACATCCTATATTCATCTTTCTTGACCCTGTCATTTGAGACACTTCTGCAGGATTAATCCAGTACCAGAGTCCCCAGTCGAGCTTCACCTTCTGTGAGGTAAGCCTCGGAACACTGCCCGAGACATTTTAGGAAGCTACGTATTTGCAGATTATCCTTTCAGTATTTTACCGGTTGACCCAGTACTGACACTGTTTTGCTACTCACTATTCCAAGTATTCTTTGTTAGCACAATCTCTCACTTTTGTTAAGAATGCTAATTCTGAAAAGATTTCACAGTATGATAACCAAATTTAACCCAGGTTTCTGCAGTGTCTGCTCATGCTGGCTATTACACAGGCAGCATTGTAGCACCCTAAAGGCTTGCTATTCTTTACCTTGTAGTAAACCTCAAAATACCTGATCTCAAAAGATGTTTTTATATGAACATTCATTCATCTTCAGTCATCTGAGAGAGGTGAAGGAAGATGAGGAGTGCAGACTAACTGCTTAAAATGCCATTCCTATTTATATGAGCAAATCTGCTCTATAGTCTTGCACAAACAAAACAAGTTGTGTTTTACTTCTTAATTATAGAAATAGAAAAAAAGAAAACTTCCGAAGTAATTGGAGCATATTGCCTTAGTTTACATAAAGACAAAAGTAATGATCATACAGACCTGTGTAATTTTTGTTGTACTAAGATAAAATTTAACTGAGAGTCCTTAGTAATCCCAGACAATGTAATAGGGATATATTTGTGATATGCCCTATCTGTTGAAATCTTCCTATATTGTTATCTACAGCCTTCTCGATTTTGGTCAAAATTTTTCATTATCATAAAAGGTAAGTTCCATTACTATTGTAAATACCAGCAGGAATTCTTCCTTACAAACACAGGAGGAACATATGATAGTGGATCCAAATCACACTACACAAGTGATACAAATAACTTCAAATACAGTACTTTATTCCTCAGTGTTTACAGCTGTTAACAAAACTGCCTCTCTCAAATCCTGAAAAAAACCCCCTCATCTATTTTTCAATTCTTGATCAAACAAAACTATTCACGTAGATATTCACTAAGTGTGAATAAACACAAAAATGCTCACAAACATATATATGAAAAATCTTTTACTTACAACAGAATTTCTGAAAATACTTTTTTTCAAGATAAACATACATAATTTGGGAACAGATTTAAATCAATTACTTTCATGGTATTATTGCATCTTTTGATAAATTAAAAGCATACATTCTGACAACAGAGGACAGAAAAGAATACCTCTATGAAATGTGGTGGTGCTTACTTCAGTTTTCAACTACTGCATTCATGCTTTGGAATTATTTAAGAAAAAATTAAATGCCCAGATTAAAAAAATCTCCTACGTATTTAAATTTCCATCTTTTACACGGTCTACATAAATATAACTGAAGTATAATACTGAAATAATTTAACTGTTAGAATTACATGTGGACACATAGCTGGTTCACTTGATGGTTTATTTCATCCAGAACTGTCCTGCCTGCTACCAACACCATAAACTGATGAGTGTAAAGCCACCAAGGCATGTCCACACACACAGTTACAAAAGTTCAACTAAACTAGCACAACTTCACATCTTAAGACTGATGAAATCTTTATGCACAGATTAGCTGTCTGATTTTCCTAGCATATTTTCTTGGTGAAGCTAAATGCTTGACTGCTGTTTGAAAATTATCTGTAGCTAAAAATAACACTGGATGAGCAAAAATAATTTTATATTAAGGCTATGGTTGTTAAAAACTACTCTCTCCATTCCTTTGCTGACCAACAGTTAACCTCCAAGGCCAGCAATCTCACTCGGTAAGTCATAAATCTGTGAGCTATTCCAGAGCATTAGGCAAAAACCAAGCTCAAAAGCAAGAAAACCAGTACTATGCTCCCACGTGACCCATGAGGGTCTTTCCATAATGACTGCAGAGACTGACAACAGCTAATGCCAGAAAGGAGTGTAGAAAAAAACCTGGCAAACGAACTATACTGCTAGCAGTTGGGTGAAATTAAGCCCTTATTTCAAGAGTTCACACCCAAGCTAACATGTTCAGCAAGGAAAACTACTGCCCTTTTTTGTTGGGCACCTGCTGGGACCCTAAAGTACAGATAAGGCCACATCTATCACATCACAAGCAGACTATGATCTGAGAGGAAATAAGAGGAGAGAAACTTATGAATTTTATCTGGATTAAAATTTTAAATGAAAAGGTTGTTGGTGGTTAGTTAATAAAATCTGACACAGACTTTTAAAAGAGATAATAATTTGATTTTGAACAGAGCTTTACATACATGCACAAAACTACCTATGAAATAGGACATGATGAACACATTCCTGAAGGTAAAATCACATCTTTAAAGCGTATCAAATATGGACACCGGTAAGAAATTTGTGCAGAAAGAACTCATAACTGTGGAATATAAAACCAAAACCAAATACTAAAGTTCAACCTGCAGTTAAGCCTACATCTACATACTCAAAAGTACTTCCAAGTTTCTGTGCTATGTGATCAAGAGACATCCCCAGGTTATTCAGATGCCTTCCCAAATCTCCCTCTAGTAACCTGACACTGATAAATGCTGTCATGAGTATATACTAGGCATCATCCCCCTGTTCCACCTCTGTACTCAGGACACTGGACAACAGAAACTGTTGTCTTTAACTGATAGCTCTAAATTTAGTTCTTGTCTATATGTATTTACAGCCATAATTTTATGAAAGCCAACTCTTCCTTCTAAAGTAACACTGTGAAGATGGCACTCATATCAAGCAGAGTTTCTTTTAGCTTATCAAACTAATTGGTTGGCAGAGTGAGAAAGAGAAGTCACTGAGGAAGGGCAACTGCTATATGAGATGTTTTATTAGCTAGACAGTTGGTGATTCCCCAACACAGCAGACAGAGGAGGAAAAAAAAAAAAAAAAGGGAAAAAAAAGAAATGGTATGTTCTTTCTCAAGAAGCTCAACTTATCCAACTTTTATGTCTCAAGGCTGATTCAGAAGGAGTATATAAATGAGCTCTTAACAGATACGATGGCTGCGGAAGTTTGCTGCCCAATCTGGTCTTAAAATACTTTTATGAAACACCAATAAAATGGAAAACAGATAAAATGAAAATAGAATCAAAACTCACCCTGACTCTGAATTCATGGTATACACTTTGACCTTCAAATAGTCTCCAATATATTTATGAACACACAAAACAACCTGAATTTACTAGTGTCTGTAGAGTATTAATTCATAATGTTACTTTTATGTGAAGTTCTGGAAAAGTAAGAAACCTAACAATAATTTTGATGAAAGCCTTAAGGATTTTAAAATTTGACATAGAAAAAATTAATTTGTATGTCTCACATGAAAACTAGATGAAGAAAAAAAGCTTGCAAGCAGCATTCTAGAGTCTTTTAAAACTGTTTCCACCTGGTTCTTAGGCCATTTTGTTTTTTCTACACAGCATTTTGGAGCAGGGGAGTGGACATGCAACATGCAATAATTAGAGAGGCCTGAATATTAAATAATGTATTTTTGTTTGTTTAGAAAGGGTTTTATTCAGTTTTCTGAGGCTTATCTTAAATAAAATGACAATAATAAAAAACACCATATGAGCAGTACGAAAAACAAGGACTTTAGCCATCACATTTTAGTATAAAAGTTCTGTTCAGTCAACTAAAAGAATTCAATGACAACATCAGTTGGTCTAATGCAATGATTCATATGGTCATACTTAATTCTAACCTAAACCCAGGTTAATGTATCTAAATTCCTGATATCAGTAAACCCCACCACTATATTTTGCCAGTTACTCTGTTACTATTTACAGTATTTTAGTACCTTCGGTATCCTCCCCCTCCTCTCCCACCATATGGGTCGCCATAGCCTCCCCTGCCACCATAACCTCCCCTGCCACCATAATCTCCCCTGCCACCATAATCTCCCCTGCCACCCTGGAAGCCACCACCACCTCTTCCACCACCTCTGAAACCCCCACCTCCAAAACCACCACCACCTCCTCCTCTACCTCCTCCACCCCCCCAGTTGCCCCTTCCACCACCACCACCACCCCCTCCCCAGCCACCTCTTCCACCACCTTCTTGTCTTTTTTGCCAGGGAGGCATTTCAGGAGGAGGTGGTTCAATCTCTGTTGGTCTGCCTCCACGGTCAGGTACTCTCCCCATCAGAACCTATATTGAAAACCAGATCATTTTTAGTTTAAAAAAATAATAATAGTAACTTGAAGTGACACAGAGTTCTTGTCCTATGAACAAAGACATGCTGCCTGCTCTTTACAGGAAAAATGGTCCCCTCAGTGTGGAGTGTGACAGCAGAATCCCTATTTCCTGTCCTTGTAACTTGCCACAACACAACAGAACTCTGAAAGTGATGCCATCTTCCACCTATAAAATTTAAATAACTGCAGCTAGCTCGCTCATATTACTTTTGTGAAATCTTTATGAAGAAAAACTACATGCATATGAAATATTAGTATTATTATATATAATATATGTGAATATATAAATATATTCATATAGAAAAGACTCCTTATGATGCAGCTCTCCTATTTAAATTTCAAAGTTCAAGTTCAAACCCAATCAACTGGTGAAAAACAAACTGGCAAAAAACAAACTGGCAAACTGATGTGCAACTCTTAAAAGAAATGCCAGTTTGCCTTAGATTAGAGCTGGAATAGACAAAATACATAACATGCTGCAGTAACACTTTCAAGAAAGAAAAAAAAAAAAGGGATCTTGACTTTGGTGTATAGTACTCAGTGTACAAAAAGGGAAACCGTACTGGACAAAGTTACATAAAACATTAAGTTAAAGAATAAAAAGGTATCCAAGTAGGTCTTTTTGTTGTTTTCATATTTCCTAAATTCTGTGTGATGAATGTTAACATACTCTGGTCAGTCCCAGGCACTCCAATTAAAGTCCTCTCAAGAAGAAATAAACTTTCTCTGACATCCTACAATAATTAAGACATTTTAGAAACTTTGGGATCAAAACATTAAAGGACACCTAAATGAAGCACAAAACTTAAAAAAAAACTGTTAAGAAAGGATTAATAAAACCAGGCTTAATCACCATTTGAATGGTAAAACTAATGTCATTATAAGCTTCAGCTTTTATTATACACAAGTACTACAATGTTCATTTATTAATGTAGCCAAACCAATTAGTCTTACTTTGCAGCAAAATGACACTTTCACAGAAACTTCCGTGATTTGTAATATACTGATAAACTAAAGATCCTCATTTACAAACTGAACAGAATAATCCTGGCAACAGGTAGCCCAGGAACTGCAACCAGAAAGACTCACATGTATCCTTAACTTGAGCTGTGCAGTTCCACTGAACCCAGGATGTCATTTTTTACACACGCACACACATACACCCCTCCACCACTCTTCCTTTTCATCTAGACTACTAGACTACTGTTTCATCCTGTTGCATGACTGATTGTGTAATAAGACAAAAAAAAAGTTGCTGCAATGTTTACTGGAATGCTGCAAACCTTCCTTTCTCAAAGCACCAGGTTTCTTACAAAAATGAAAACACTAAGCAAAGAGTATAATTCCAGAATTACTTTTGATAGGTCTGTAAACTCCCATGTCCTTTTATCACATCCCAGAAAGAAAAAGCATACCTTGTTGATTGCACAGACTGTATTTTCCCGTGTTGATCCACTACTTGTTCTTATGATCTTTGATAAATCTTCTCGAGCAGCAAGAAGGTGAGCTAATGTAATAGTTGACTTTGGAGATAATGCATAGCGCTTGGGCTGATAGATTCGTGCTATGTCATCTGTTTTTACCTAGATGATAAAATCAAACACAATTTACTTGCTATGCATAAAAACACACAAATACACTTACCATAAACCATGTACTGGTCTCAGCCAGTTTCAATTTGAACACAGGGTGTAACGTCTGAAAATCTAGGTTATGGTACAAAATATAGTGCCAATTCTCTTCATAGTGATGGAACCATTACAAAAAATGCTGCTATGTTTAATTGATGCTGAAACTTAGCACCATTACAAAGGAAACTTTCCTATCCACTCCCAACAGATTCCTTGATGTTTTCCAGCATATCTAAAGACTAAAATTTAAAAGTCCAAACTGGTATCTCAAGAACTTTACACAGCCATATTTAACAGATCACTTCTAAATGTGATTAAAACAAGAGCAGCTTCAAAGTAAGGCAAATTTGTGGAAAGAAATTAAAATGTATCAATGCAGCAAAACATTTGTGCAAGCCATGAAGAAGTAAAGTAAGACTGAGGAGAACATATGAGTTTTTCCAAACACACTTTGACATCTCATTTGTTTAACAAAAAAGAAAAATACATACACTTTCTAGGAACTTTCTAGGAACTATCTAGAATAATTTGAAAAATTAGATCTTGGGTTGAAACAAACAGGCACTGCTCCTTTACATGACTGTTTTGCTAGGCAATTACTACACCATTTCAGCCTGCAAACTCTTAGAGACTTAATCAAGTTTAAAAAAATAAAATAAAATCAAACCACAAAAAATGCCACACCATCGAAAGCAGAGAAAGGTATCAATACCTATTTAATGGTGGGAAAATGCAAGCTAACAAATAGCTTTTTTAAGGACAACACTTTGCCCCTTAGCTTAAAAAAAAAAAAAAAAATCTAAATTATATCAACACCAAAATATTTTCAAGTCCCAAAACCTTCTTAGAGAAGTTATAAACAAATATTTCTACACCAGAAATAAGGAAAAAAATTTAAAAATTATATGTAATTTTGAATTAATATGTAACCTGGTTATTTCTGTAACTGCATACGATTTCACATAAACGGTCTTATAAGACAGGAAAATTTTATTTTACTACTCTACCATCATTAAAATCTCTTTAAACTAATGTTCTATTGTGAAAGTGTACTCATTGTTTTTCACATTGTTTGAATGGCATAATATCGTGACTTTAAATTTTCATCTGTTTCAAGCATCAGTTAACATCAGCTACATTTTAGAAGTATGCTTTAAATTTGAAAATATATACTTGTATTGGTACAGCTATAAAGGGGTTATACATGTAGGGACATCTGGCTTCTGTGAGCTAAATTCCCTCCTCCTCCTTTCTTGCAGTGTAAAAGCATTCACAACCCCAGCAGAAACTAAATAGTGAGCCTTTGCAAAGCAGCACAGCAGCATCTAGACTCAGTCAGCTTCATGAAACTGATTCTGTCTGCACGTGCCAGTGACAAATTGTGACACCAGAAAGACTTGTAACAATCCATATTTTCAGTAAGATTTTGAAGTTTTAAGACTTACCTATCTTAAGCTTTCTACACAAATCTTTGGAAAGGAAGTTGATCTTCCAGCTCATGAACAAAAACATCTGCTTCCAGCTTCCCACATGTGTATTCACTGAGTTACAAGCTTTTTGTATCTTATCTCCTTACTCTCTTGGATAAAAACAATATATATTTCTAACTTGGAAATATCAGACTGGTTAAATCATTACTATTTTTTAATATACAGACTGCTAGGAAATAGTATGAATTAAACGATCACAATTAAAATGATACCAGCAGAGAAAATCCACTTTGGAATTTTGGAAATCTTAGCCACATGAAGGATTACAGGTAACCATGTGCTTTTCTCATACAAGCTGCTATTCAAATAACCTGTTCAACTGACCATCTGCTCATCAGCTTTGATCCAAGATAGGTAACAGTCACTGTAATCTCACTGACTTTATGGGCAGTCACTGTTTGCACCCAATCTATTTTAAGGCCCAGTGTTTCTTTCATCTTGCATCTGCATGAGAAATACTGACATTCCCTCCTAGTTTACTTGATTGGAGGGGTTGGATATAGGAATACAAAAGGGGAGATGTGAACAGTAATGGAAGTGTATTTACATGGTACATATATTTGATAGGAAGACCTGGGGAATTGTAGCAGACTCCCACCTACAGGAAGCAAAAAATACATCAAGCTTACTTTTGCTCTGTCAGACCAGCCGAAAGACTGTACTGTCACATCTAGCCTCTTCATTAACATGCGTCGGCGACATTCGTACTCACCACGAAGCGCATCATTGATTTTTTCCAATCTTTCCTAGAGTATTACAATAAAAAAATCCAAACATTCAAATCTATAAAGTTACAGAAGTCAATTTAAAGTTAATCCCATTCAACAACTAAAACGTCTATCCTCAGGTAACCACTATAAACCACATAAAATTAGGGGTGCATCTGTATAGTGCTACAGTAGTATGTATATACAAAATGTTGCGATAGTAAGTGGATGAATCAACAAGAAGTCTGTTTTATAACAATTCTGGAAGTATCTGCTTAGCACTGTTAATATTTAGCAATCGAATTTTAGTATTAGTATTTAGTAATAGAACAGTGACTGTAAAATGGACAAAGACAGATGAAGCCATATGCATTAATTCTGACCATACTGTTAAATACAGAAAAGAAATGAAGTGACTTTTTCTTACCACTTGGTCAGAATCCAGAGGTTTTGTTAGCAGTGATTTTCCCACATGGTTATTTTGAACTTTTGAGAGTATGTCCTTTATCTGAAACAAAACACATACTTCTCAGAACACAAATGTTATTTACATTTATTTCAGCACAACTTGCTGCAAACACAGTTTGCTACTCATAAGATCAAATATAGCACATTTAGCAGACTCATAAAAACAGATACACATCTTCTGGCTTATCATCTGTTACAAAAAGATTTCCTAAATACTTTTACTATATGATCAAGCTCAATACAAAAATATTTTATGGGACACCACTTCTCCCCATTATAATAGAACAATATCTATATGGCAAATTTATTAAGTGCATATAGGCAGTAGGACCAGTTAAATAACTCATTTTTCTTATTACTAAGTGCTGTAACTACAACTAAGGAAATGTAACAGTTAGAAGCTAGGACTTCTGTTGCCAAGTTCTAGACTTGGCTACAAAAATCTGGTGATGGGTGCTAGTAAGAAAGGCAGGAGATATAATAGGAATGCAGTCATTCTCACTTTCTAATTTTCTTCTAATCCTGTAATAGTTTCCATTTAAAATTATGTTTAAGACTTTTGCATTCACTTCAAATCAGCCTTGCCTATACTTCTTACATTATTTTTTGCCCTAAATAATCAGAGATGAAGTATGGTCTCTCTTTCTGCCTTCCAAACTCCACTGCATTCTCCTCTCTCATTACAAGAAACCTCTACCTCCTCTTCTTGAAGTAACTTCCTTTGTCACAGGTCTTCTAAAACTGTTATCATAAACACCCACAACACTTGTACAGAACTTTTCGGCCAACTGATTTTTCAGTTGCAGTAGACTGCATGCATGTTACCGTTCCTGCAAGTTTTGCACACAGTCTGATGGGGAGAAGAACAACATCTTCATCATTTGCTTTTGTAAATAATTATGGGGAACTAAGTCAAATAAGACTCAAACCAGAGTTTTCTTTTACATGTCACAAGGAAAGTTTAAAATAGTGCATGACCTACAGTGAAACCTGTAGTTGAGGCAACCATTAGATACATTTGCAAGCATAAGACTTCATGCAGGCACACCAAGCATTTACATTCAATTTATCAGGTATGGTTCAAAGCTCACTCTTCCAGTATTATCTTAGTTCATCTTGCCAGAGTTTTATGCTCTACACATCACAGAAATATCATCTCCAGTGATCACTCTGAAAAAAACCTCTAGGAGACAGAAATAAAATTCTAGAGCACCTACTGAATTGATTAAAGAAAGCTACTTGAAAAGGAGTACTTGATAAATCAATTCTTATATTTCAGGGGTTTTGTAATTATTTCCTATTCCTTTGTTTGCCTGTACCAAGGAAAGACTCTGATCTCAAATTCTGTGTGAAAATCAAGGTGTGTATTTTGTTCTTTCTGCAATATCTTTGGGCAGTGCTATGACAAGTTAAAAAAGACAATTATCCCCAGAAAAAGTCTGAAGTAAAAAAATGCTGTGCAGTAAGCAAATTATGGGAAAACAATTTTGACTCCAGTAGAAAAGACAGCCTAGTAGTATCTGAAAAGTGGCCATCTAGTTACCATAATATTATTCCCTGCTATTATACTCCATCCATATCAAAAAGCAGGTTACAATAAGGGGTGAAGTTCAGTTCCATGTACCTTTATTTTCTTTACAAAAAAGCCCTCCAGGGTTGCCTGATTTGTCTGACTTCTAAATGTAGCCTATTTGTTTTGATTTTAGTGAAGCATGTACATGATGCTTCTCAATCTACTTCAAAATTCAACTGTATCTAAGCACAAACAATGCTTAAACAAATGACTGAAGAATCAAAAACTAAAGTTAATAATCAACAATACAGTAAGATCAGTGTGACAACAAGAGATGAAGAAATTGATAATTAGTATAGAAGAAGGAACAAACAGCAGATGAATGAAAAATTCTATTAGGCAAGAGGTGTCCATTCATATACCATTAAGGTCAGAAATATAGCTTCAAAGGTTTTAATGAGGTGAAGGGAAGAGTTTATCAAAATGAAACTGGCTGCTGGAAAAAAAACAGCACAGCAGAACCAAAACAAGTCCTTAATACAGAGTGAAATAAAACATGGAAATCAGTGATACTGAATACCATCTAGAGATTAGAATTATTGCAAGTTTGCAGCTGCAAGTGCAGCTAAGAGGTAAATACAACACTGGGCTCCACACACAAACACCATACATTCTGCCATCACAAGTCAATCACAATCAAAAGACCTAACCCAGCACTGCATACTCTTGATTTCCATAAACTGAAAAAATGAAGGGACGTTTTGAGAGAACAATTAAGGATGAGAATCAGTAAATTCAGAACTAGAAGAAACAATCCTTTATTGACTAGGAAACTGCCTCCAAATTTCTGCAACCTTTTCTTTCCAAGTTAAAGAGACTATCTATGTGATTTTACCCAGTGATAGGTTTAGTAATCAAGTAATTAAGGAGGAATCTTTTCACCAATTAACTGGTCTACGTTCATGTTTGTGAGACACCGTAGAGTCATACCCAGATTCCTGAATCTCCACTCCATCTCTCCCATCAGCAGGACTCTGAGGACACACCCTACAACTACAATGGTGAAATAAACTGAGCTGCCTACAGCTGCAGCATACACAGTCCAGCCTTGACTGATGACAGGGCTGTGAGCACAAGAGCTTTGATATACACCTGTCTGCCAGAGGACAAGAATACAACTGATGAGAGAGTCTATGCTATAACCCACATTCCTAAACACGGCAGTTGCCCTAGATTAAGAAAGATAAGCAGGAGTTTAAAAAACCCACCACCAAAACCCGGACAGAAGTCTGTATATGTAAGTGGGAACAATACCAAAAGCAGTGCCCAGATAAAAGAGAAGTGAAAACATACTCATAGAAAAGTAAAACAGATTGTAAACAGCCAAATCATCCTGAAGTTCTCACAAACTCAGCTGTAAAAAGAAACCAATTAAAAGCTAGGTGGAGAATATATTTGAATATTCAACATACTGTGTAATCGATGACCTTGGTAACATTAAATATTTATGGGATTGCTTGGGAAGTTCACATACTCTCTAAAAATAGCTTGAAAACAAATCAGTTACTGGATTTGTCTGAGACAAAAATATTGACTTCAAAACCTGCTGTATAAAAACACACAGTTATTCTACTGTTACCAAATAAAGCATATCTTTGTGTGTTGAACATAACATTTCTCATCTGTTTAATGTCTGTACTCCTTTGAAAATTTTTTTAGGTCACACTTCACTAACATATTCCATATATTTATTAATTATCTTTACCCTCTGACAAAATAGAGGCAAGAATTTATATGTTTAATACCATCTGCACAGATAAACATCAAATATGCATACACCTCCAATGTTTCTAATACTTTTATAAAAAAAACTGACCTGGAGAGAGGTGCAATTTTATTAATTTAAATTAAACTATCAACACTTTAAGGAAGGAATATTATCTTAACTAGTCATAAGGTATACTGCACAATTGCAGACAGATCACCTAAATTCTAAAAATATTTTTAACCCAGCCTCTGCCTCTATTCCACTTACCTACAGATCATTTTAATTTCAGTATTTATCTAACTTTAAAGACATTTTTGTTCGACATTTATGTCTGGTGAACAGGACAACTCTTTCGTTTTGTTCCTTGCAACTGCATTGATACTTAATGTACAGGCCCCATTGGGTCTGTAGAATTATCGAACACTTAACAGTTTGAAGCAACACACTAACTTAAACATGAATAAATTCTAGGAAGTATTTCCAAATATGTTTAAAGATACTCATCTCATATTCACTTGAAATGTTATTTTAGCTTAGTTTTGATTTAAATTCTTCTGTTACCCTTTATAATTTCTTTTAATTCTCTAGTATTAGGGGACTATTTTTCACATATTAGAAAACAAATAATGTGGGAAAAAAAAGTTTAGAAGTCTTTCAAATAATATGATATGAAGAAGTCTTTCAAATAAACAGTATTAGAATATCACTTTGTAATTAGATGTAGAATTCACACTACCTTGACTGGAAAAAAGCCAGATGTGAGCATGAGTTACAAAGCACAATGCTGGCATGAACTTTTCTGAATCTGTGACAAATGTTCATTTAGAATTTATGGGATTTTTGGTACTGGATTTCAGAATGCCTCCTAGAGTTACTCTTTGTAAATGTACTTTACAAGGGGATAGAATCTTAAAAAAACAACTAAAAAATTACTATTAGTTTTTCAGTGCTATACAATAAAATAAATTTAGTGATAGGAAGCTGTAATACTGTCAATTTACCTCTCACATTTTCTTATGTTTGTCAGTAGCCACTATCCCAATTTTTACAGGAGATGCAAATTTAAAAGGTACGTCCTATGATTGCATATTCAAAGTTTGAACAAAGAAAGAAATCCTGATTTTATACTAGTCTTTTAAACAAAGTGACAAATTATTAAAAACAACGAATGTTCTAACACTCCATATCAAAATACAATGTGTGATCTGTCCCTTTGGTAGATTGCTGTTGCACAAATTATTCTCAACTATTCCCATAGCTACTGACAATGCTGAAGATGCTAGACAGAGACGAAGAGTAGACATGTTGAAATGCTACAGATATATTTGTAAATTCAATAAAATTACTGGATTAGTATGTAAGTTTCTATTACAAATGATATAGTAGGATGCTAAAAACCAACGATGCCATTTTACACAGAAGCTAATTAAATCAGAAGCAAAAAAATGCATGGAAAAGAAATTGATAATTTCAAATGAATTTTTGTAAGAATCTAAAAAAAGTAACAAATGGCACTCTGAAAAAAAAAAAAAAAAACAAAAAAAACGTTTACAAAGCCAATGAATTCCAACTAGTGGTATCGCTATTCTAACGCAGCTACATCTACAAACATACGTGTCTAACTCTGCACTGTATCAAAATAACTCTGAACTTGTGCTATATTAAAGTAAGGGATGAAGGGTAAGGAAACATATAGTAGAAATTCTAAATCTCCTGATAGGATAAAACCATCTTTGTTTGTAAGGGATGAAACACACTGAGAGCAAATTACACTATTAATTTGGAGTCACAAGATGAACAAACTAGTTTTGCTACCAGTCTATACTCTGAAGTGAGTACAGGTGGTGTAATCACTGTGGAGCTGACAGACCTGAAAACCATCGCAAAATAGCTCAGGCAGTATTACTAAAAAAAAAAATTAAAAGAAGATAACACTAAAGGTTCTGCTTATTTGAGTACTTATGAAACTGTAACAGTTTACATAAACTGTAACACTTAACACTACATACCAATTCAAGCCTGTGAAAGGAAATCCTGGACTTTGCAAAATGTGGCAGATACCAGAAGTCTAATAATTCAAAGAAAACATTCTAGACTCTACTTGTGTGTGAAGGACCTGGCCCACCAGGTCTGGCCTTGCTGTCCTGCAGTTGCAGAACTAAGAGTCCTACCTCTTTAACATGGGATGACATTAAATCTGTACCCAAGAAGTGAATCAAGGAAGAGAGCAAGAAAGGCCACTGCCTGTGGCTGCAGACTACAAACCCACATGGATGTAAGCACAGCTAACACCTGTAGAGGGAAAGCAACAGTACTAGACGTTTTTATCAATTAGCTATTAGCTGGAACTCTGAAATTTAATCCTCAGAAAACAGTGCTAGAATTGTTTCTTCATTCTTTCAAAAATATTTAATATAGATCAAGCACAGTTAATACTGCAGAAATAGGCATTTTCATCTGGATGGTGCTTTTTAAAAATTAATCTATTAAATGTTTCATCTTGTTATACTAAAGATGTACAGATGTAAGAAAACCATGCAAGTAACAGGCCCTCTCCCCAAAACCTCTGCATGTTCAACTGCTCACTGATCTATGACAAAAGGAGGAGGAAGAAGAAAAAAAGAAGTATAATCATGTAATATTATTAAACTCAAAGACTGAGCAGCAGAGGGAAATTAATTCCATACATCTCCCATAATTCTTGAAGGGGATTGGTCACCAACTCTCTCCTCAAATACTAGGGAGAATTAAAGAGCAAAACTTTTAACTGCCTGACAGAGAAGATAAATTCTGCCCCAAGAGCTCACTTACTTTCTGCAGAGAGGAAGTCAGATTAAGGATCACATCAGTGATCCATGAACTAGAAACTGCTGGGACACAACTGAAAGAACTACCCTGTTGAAGAAGGTTTAAGTTGGCTTATTCACAAGCTATTGATAATTCAGGCATTTTCATCCTCTTCTGCAACTAAGGAAATGGCACTAACAAATCAATATTTGCAATTAAGAAATTCATAAACTAAAAAAGCAAAAATTTAGGTTTTGGATATTAAATTTAAATACATCCCAGAAAAGACTACAGGTACGTAAATAAGCAATCAGTTATTACCCAATGTCTTCTGCTTGCTGCAGCAAATTCGAGTGGGTAAAAGGAAAACTATGTTACTTCAACACATATCTTAAATTTCCATGGCAAAGTCTGCCTCATCAGGTACAACGCATCCTCAGGGAAATGCTGTAATACGTCACCTCACAACTAAAACAGTTAAACACTAAACTGGCTTTCAGAATAAAAATTCCTTTGCACTTCTCAGATAGAGCTTTTATGGATTAGACTGTTGGGCTCTTAACTCCAAGATGAATGTTTATAGAGATAATGCTTACAGTTTAACAATACAGAGAACACATAAAAGCCCATACCTTTTGTTCCACATTGGTTAACAAGGGAGGAATATCACAAGATGAGGAATTTGGTAGGCCCAATGCACTGCAAATAGCTTGCACTTCCTGATAAATTTCATCGTGCTTTTCTGAATGAGAGCCTTTAATTTTCTTGCTGTGCAGTATCTTTAAAGCCTGAAGTTCTGTACTTAGAAATACTAGAGAGAAAAGTGTCATAAAGGCAGATTTAAAGATATTTGAATATTTCTGTATTCACAGTCTCATATACAAATACAATATATAAATTTATAATTAGACCATGATAAAAGGGATACTTTCTCAGTTCTCTACTGGACAGTAACAGTTTCCCACACTTTATCAGAACTAACAGCTGACTTCCTATCTTTAGTCTACACTTCATATTTAAACTGTTTAACCCATTTCTGCCATCAGACCCCTAGTTCTTTGGCTAGTTTCATATTATCACACTGGTTCCTGCTGCTACTCCTTTGTCCAAGTCCAGCTTAAACCTAGACTTTGCTTCTCTCAATCCTGCTTTCAGCACCTTCAAATCACAAAGCATTGTCCTTTAGGCTGTGCAGAAAGCCCTCAGTAACATGGGAAGCGAGGTCTCAGTTTCGGCTGAGCTGGAACTAGATCAAGAGAGATCAGGAGGCCTCAGCAGGTCGAACAATACTTCACAAAGACATTTTAGTTTCTATTAAAATAGTTTCCTAATAGTTTTCCGGTTTTGCACTTCTGCACAAGTGAGCTAATGCGTGCTCACCTAGGTTGTAATGATCATACATACATACTTAAATAGACATAAAGAAATTTTTAACGTAAACTGTACAATAATGACAGAGCATGCATGTAAAATACTGTATTATAAATGGGAGAAATGGTCATAACTTACAGAGGAGTTTAAGACAATCTTCCTTCTCTCTTAATCTGCCCTTGATGTCTCCAGATATAAGTGATGAATACGGACAAGCCATTTCTCTCAGAAAGCCACTAATCTCAAGCTGGAAGCTCTCTATATCCTTATCACCTATGGGAATAAATAAATGCAAAGCTAATGAACTTTTACAGAAACATCAAAGTATAATCTAATTTTCTTAACTTCCACATTTCAATTGCAGGTTTCAATAGCCCAGACAAAGATTCACCACTTACCACCTTTGCAACATTTTCTTTCTTCTTAAAGTCCTATATACAATCCTTTTAATAGCTACAGCAATACTGTACTCATGCTTTGCACAAGTTGATGCTACAGCAGTCTTTGAAGACATGAATGCAAATAAACATCACCAGGAAGTGAACAGCTTATGTCACAAAACAGAGTATCAGTGTAAAGACTTTTCTGATGAACAAGTTACAGGAGACACAAGCCATTACTTTCAGTGGTTGTTTTTAAGTTTTACTACTTTTTTTGGGTGAAAACATAAGCAATATGAAATCTCATCCAAGTTCTAGCACTCAACAGAATCAGGTAGTGCTAATGAGCAACTCTCGTATCTACCTACAGTACTGAACACAACACTGCACTGGACCAACCAGCTGAAAATACAAGGCACTGGAATTTAAACCATCAAACTATGGTTACCTATACCAACCACTCATAGGCTCTATAAATGTACTTTTAACATGTAGATCTAAAAAAACCCCAAAAGCACTTTTAAAAAAAAAATAAAAAAAATCTTCACAAGAGCTTAATCTAAGAACCACATACACACAAACATCAACCTGAATTCAGCTACCTTTCAGCTATCTTCTAAACTTCAACACTGTAATTTCACTATTAGCTGAACAACAGGGATCTAATCCACTGAACACATACTAAATTGCTTTAATAAAATAACATTCATATACCATCTGTTGAAGTGATGCTTTCTTCCATATGACAAAGTGACTTTATTTGGGAACCTAACCAAACACAAAGCTCAAAAAATTCTGGTGAAGACAGTCCATTTTCTGCTGCTTTGTTCAGGGCTTCCTCCTCCAACAGGGGACCCGTGTACCTGCACAGAGATAAACGTAAGTGATAAGAAGCATATTTAACATCAACTATACACATTCTTAAATCATTTTACTGTAAGCTGGTTAGTAAGTACACTGGAAGAAATTAATCTCTGTTACTTTTGTCATGGAACAATTCCAACTTTTTTTAACACACCAAAAAATCAGGGGTAATTTATAAACAAAATGCTTTGTTAGAAAATAGGAGGCGGGCCTTTTCACGCTTTCACATACACGTTTGAGTTTCGTGTCTCAATACACGCTAAACAGACAAGAATTCAAGTACTGATTCAAGTGTCTAGTCAAATTACCTTCCAACATTTAACAGCTCACTGCCCTAGAGTGCGGGCAATAAGGTAACTGAATACCAAACTAAATTCTACATAGTTTTTGCTGTTGCCTCTGTAGCACCTTGGCGGGCGGGAGGCAGGCTCGAACGAAGCGGGCAGACAGCCCGGCCGCCCCCCTGGGACTAACCCACCCTCCCTTTAAAACCCTCCGTACCCCAAGGAACGCCCGCGCAGCCGCGCTCCCTTCCTCTTCCCCCCGTTACAACCGGGCAAGCCCAGGGCAGACGCCGTGACCCCGCTGCCGGGCGAGGCAAGGG
>NW_020799101.1:34061247-34115320 GCF_003259725.1 Athene cunicularia | reverse complement strand
CGGCTGCCCCCGCCCCGTCTCCCGGCGCCTGCCTCAGCGCCCGCAGGTGCCACCGAGTCGCACGTGGCTGGCGGTGACCTTGCGTGTCGGCCGGCCCTTCTTTTCCTCCATTACGGAGGAGCGGCGCAGGTGTCTCACCCCTCCCTGGCGGGCTCGTCTCCTGGCCCCGCCGCGGTCCCTGCTGCCCAGCTCCGGGTTTGGCCCCAAACCGCTGCCCGCGGCAGTCGGCTCAGCCGTCGCCTCCCCCCTCCCCCGGGTACCAGCCACCTGGAGAAACGGGACCTGGAGAAACGGCTGCCCCTCGGCCTCCGGGCATGGCTGTGCCTGGGGAGCCACCTCTGCGGCCCACAGACTCGCACACCCTGCCCCGGGACGTGGTGCAAAAAAGCGGGTTTTTAGGCCAGGATCTGCTGAATTGCTGGGATCTCTGAATTTCGAACCGTGAAATTCTGCCCGAGGCGGTGCAGACCTCAGCTGCAGGGCCCATACCCCCGATTTCCCACCGTGGGGGCCTCAGCCCTGCCCCGGGGGTGAGGGCCTGGTGGGGCCCAGCTCCCGGAGCCTGGCTGAGCTTAAAATCCAGGCTGTTGGTGACAACGTGTAACACGGAGGGAAGCGGGGATGGCGGGTGGTGCGGTGCTGACGCCGGTAGCAGCGGTGAGCAGGGCTGGCTGCCCCGGCCCGAGGGGTGCTGGGGTTCCCGGCAGACAGGGCCCGTGTGAGGAAGACCACGGCAGCCACATACAGCTTTGTAGCCTGCCTGAGGTTGCGTGCTGCGTGTCATCGAGTGGGGTGACCCGCTGTGCCTCTGAGCACGTCACTTCTCAGTCCTGTGACCTGCAGGGATTTCCAGTTTCAGTAGTTAGTTCTATTAACTGGAAAACTGGAAAAAGGCAGGGCTCCTAAAACATGTGACTTTCATCTTTGATTGTCTTTCGTCTCCTATTTTGAGGTGTCTGGGTTCTCATTTCTGAGCTTTTCTTACTGACTGCAATGTTGAGAGGCAAAAAAGCAGTGCCAGCTTTTTTTTGTGTTTGGTCCCAAACTATCCCTGGTTTATCCCTCCCAGCCATTTCTGGTGAAGCATCCCTCAAATTCCTTCTAAAACAATATTGCTAAATTATCTCCTCAGAGTTTTTGATTTCATCTAGCTCAGCCCTATACTCCTATCTTTCCTATTAGCTAGAAGGAAAATTCTGCTTTTTTTTTTTTTTTTTTTTTTTTTTTTTTTTTTTTTTTGATAATTCCAACATAGATATTCTTAATAGTGAAATCTCCGCAATTTTTGAAGCAACTATTTTGAATTATTTCTATTTAGCAGAAGACATGGCTTTATTGAGTACTAAGCTTTAAAAAAAATGGGAATCAAGACAGCCATGACATCTTCCCGCACACAGAGACAGAATGTATGAGATGAATGTAGAAATGTAGAAATAAAATGTAGAAAATAAAAAACATTATTTTTGGCAGTCAGTGGAAAGAAGGGCTTCTTAAAGTCTGATAGGTTCATGTTGACCATAGGCTGTACATCAGTACCAGTAGCTCAGCCTTCTCTTTCTCAGCCTTCAACTGTGTCTTGCTCCATATGACTATGACTGAGCTTTAAGAGGATTTTTGTTTCTAATGGTTTAACAGTAATTTCTCTAATTGAAGGAGCATGCATCTGAGAGTGGATATTGTGAAAATAAGAATTCTTACTCCTATATGAACAACATTCATGCCCAATTAATGGTGTCCAACTGAGTGAGAAAACAAGATACACAGAAATAGAGGTAGCCAGTTTTCTTTTCCTTCCTTTTCTAAAGTTGTATTTTTATGCTACCCACAGTGAATCATCACTGTACAGTTGTTCTGAGAAACCGAGTAGTTTTCATATCACCCAACAGTGCATGCTAAAAGAACTAGAAACAACTAGAGGTGAAACTAGCAGAACATCTATCAAAACAAAAAAGTAATCTGGTAATTTAAGAGGTACTGTGTGGTACAAGTAGGTGGCAGCATTATTCCTTGGGTCTCTCTCTGTAAATTTTCCTACATGCCATAAGTGTATTTTGCTAATTTACATTACAGGATAGTACATAAATCAGTGATTTCTCCTACTGTCTTTTGATAACGTTGCATATATATGAGAGCCAAGCACATGCATCAATCACTCTTTTAATTCCAAGATTATTAAAAAAATTCCCAACTTTTCTGTATTGTAGAGATATTACATATATGAGGAAACACAAGTCCGAATTTCACAAATTGTGTCTTGTGACTCACAATTCAAAGACATTTTTGGTTGTGATCATATACTTAGGTTGCCTAACACCTTCTCACAACTTTGCCATTCATTCAGACCACACCTTTCTCCATGCCCATTCCTGAGTTTCCCATCTCTGGGGGAGGAAAAAAAATCACAATAAAGCTGTCTAAAAATATTTTATAACAGCCTACTCCCACAGGAGTGGACTTTGCCTTTTCCCCATGCCCTTAGTAATATACAAACAAGAACACCAAGGGACGATGTCTCAGCATACAGCCATTACTTTCATGTGAAAGGTGTATGTGGCTTCAAGTAGGTCATCATGCCCTAGAGCTTTTCGGTTTTTGTTAGGAGTTCTCTTTCACTAGTCTGCCAGCTAGCCATCTCCCTCAGCGGTCAGCTAAATCCTGGTGCTAGCACAAGGAAGGAGTGGAAATCCACAACCATGGTTAGAAAATGAAGATAGCACAGGATCAGCACCGACTTGAATCAACTTGAACTGGTATGAAATGGCATCTTAATTGAGCATGTGGCTGGAGCTGTCTACACCTCTCTTAAATAAACTGGAAAGCACCCTGAGTTGAAAGCAAGGTGAAAGTAGGAATCTGGGGGATAGGTCTTCTGCCAATTCATATTAAATCCCTACAAGTTGCCTGTAATCTTACTAAAAACCAAAATACGTAACTCAGTTTTCTATTGATGTTAAACTAAAGTAAATCTCTACTAGTTACCAAACTACTCGTATGACTATGACAAGTCGTATGTTGTTATGCTATTCAAAACTGCTCAAGAAGTGTTCCTACTGCCAGGCTTGCAAGTGAAAGCCAGGCATTCTCATACTGCCGCTGGCAAGGGTGGAGGGGTCCTGCTTACTGCTGCAGCAGAGCAGTCACCTCCTGGTCTGCGCTGCCAGCAGAGCAGGCTCCTGCTTCTGTGTGTTGTGCACAATCTACGCTCCTAGTAGGGAAAGAAAAACTGCCCACAGGTACTCTAGCTGCACGGTTCAAAAGATGCAGTTGCTTTGTCCTTCTCATATGCAGCACAGGAATCAAAAACCAGATCTCTTGAATTCAGATGAGGAGGAAACAGACTATGTTTTAATGCAGAAGAGGTACAAATAATTTGTAGTACTAAGGACCGTTTAGCAATTACTGACCACTAGAGGGGATCATAGGAGTGGAGGAGGAATTGAATACACTGCATAATAAATGCTTTCCTCTAACGATTGCCTACATGCGATGTTGTACTGTATGTGCACAGTTTAAAAATTATTGAGAAAAGACAGCATTTTATGCATGCTTAAGTTAATATAAGCAGCTTATATTAATTGTGTCTAAAACAGATCAATAACAGGTTTAATTGTTAAAATGAAGTAACTTCTTTACAGAATTTTTTTATCAGTTTAAATTTATACAGGTTAAACCTATTAAACTTCCATCTGTAAAAAGCTACTGACCCTTCTTTTAACCTATTAAAAAGAAAGGCACCGGTCTTCAGTCTTTTTACTGACATTTAAACAAGTGTAGCTTGCTTGTTAAAACCTAATATTAAATAGATTTTAGTCCTTCTGTAAACACTTTCATATCTTTAAAGATGATTTGGGAGTACCCATCCCAGACAGTATCAACTTACTTATGCCGTTGTGGAACCTCACTGCTAGTTAAAATTGATCTATATATAAATTACATCAATCTTGCAAGTAAAGTAAGTGTGAATGATGATTATACTAACTTCACCAAACCTGAGCGGATTTATACAAGCTGCAAGAATCCTGCCCATCAATTTAAGGGTTACCCTACTGAAGTTGAAGGTGACCTCCCATGATAGACATTTGATTTATAAATCACCCTTCCAACATCTCCCAGACCAAATCGAGCCACCTAAGTAGTGACATTAAAGTTTTCAGTCCAAAATGAAGTCTTTTGAGGAATTATGCACAGTGATAAATTTTGCAGAATGAAAATTTCTATTTCTTGAAAAATGGACTGCTCTCAAACTACTTTCTCAGGACACATGTCTCTGCACAAGTGGTGGGGAGCTGGGTTCTGACTGACAAATCAGAACCGAGCAGCCAGCAACACCTTGCACAATGACTGCAACATTCTGACTAGCCCTCTTTTTCCAGTGCTTATCTAAGGAGACAGGGGCTCTTCATTGTCCTTGAGCTGGGATGAAATGAGTAAGGCACAGTCTAGCTCTGTACTGTTATAAGCTTAATTGCACATAGTTACTGAGACGTCTGTCATTTACATTAGAAGGAGTAGGTGTGGGGCCTAACTATTTCAGTGAGTTATGCTCATACCTTCTAGCATCACTGATAAATAATTTGTTGCAGACCAGGTATCTACATTCATTTGCTTCTGTTTTTTTCTGCTAGTGCATTATAAGAGAAGCGTTGAAAGAGACGTACAAGAGACTGTTGAAAGAACCTAGATTTCTTTTTGCTTGAGTCTCACACTGAATATATTAATATGCAACAATATAGCAAGAAAGATGTTGACCATAAGCAACTTTACAAAAGGGAAATCTGAGTGACTGATGGAACTGCCATCACCTTTCACCTCTGTCAGGGGACTCAATTTAATTGTCTTCTCACTACCAAGATAGTCATTATACCATGAAGACTATGTACTTCTGAAGTTTCTCGTGGATTTTATTTATTAAGAGAAAGTGAGAAGATGATTTAGTCTGTAGATGCCCAGTGAACGTTTGTTTGCAGAAGAGGCTGCTGAGTACTGGTCACAATTCTGTGGACATGATTCCATTATGAATGAGACTGAAGTCTCAAATTAGTGCAACATATTAAGTGAGCAAAAAAAGACAGACCTGCAGTAAGTCTGGCCCCTGCTACAGCAAATGTTCAGCCTGGCAGGACAAAGCAATGAATATTCCAAGTTCATATTTCTCATTCTTTTAAAAATAAACTGTGCCCGTTTTGCTCTTCAGACCATATGGCATGAATCATTTCAGTGAAACATTCATCACATCATGATTTACACTGACATTATTTCTTAGAAGTTAAGTGGTGGGACTTCACTGTGAGAAGCTTTATGTATTACAGCCATTCTCTGTTCTCTTTCACTTGTTTCACTGAAAGGTAAATTCATTAATCTCAGCTCAAAACTAGAGTTACGGGAGTGAAAAACCAAGCACAAAGTGTTCCTGCTTTTAGGTTTTCTCTTTGAAAATTAATCTCATGAATGTACACAGACTTTTACTTGTAAGCTGTTTTACTCATTTATGATGTAGTCAGAGGTGCCTGTTTCATACTTACTCTGTTTTCAAGAAAGTACAACAGAGAAAAGTCTTATGATAGTTCTTCTGCAAATACCAATTTAATTAAAATATGCTGAATATTTAAATGGAAAAGAAAGCATGTAACCAGATGTGTGAGTTGCCTGGGAGGGATTCTCTGAGGTCAGAAACCTGCTACCAGTCCCCACAACCTACATGAATAAGACTGGAAGGCTCAGACTTCTCCATGAAAGCGTGTGTGTGTGTGATGGCACGCACTACACTACCTCCATAGGGAATTCGGGTGTATAGATTTGCAAAAGCTCCCTCTTTCAGTTCACAACTCTTCTTTTTTTTTTTTTTTTTTTTTTTTTTTTTCTCTCTTCCATGGATTTCCCACAGTTAAGTTAATTTTCTGTTTTTTTCACTCTATTAGCTTCTTTCTGATGAGAATAAATATCGGAGAAGGGAAGGTCTTTTGCATTTAGTAAGACAAAATTATTTCACTGCTAGTCATGTACACAGTGTGACCTTGGGAAGTCACTTAAAACTTGTTGTGCTTCAGGTGTAAAAAAGAGTGTTATCTGACTAGTAAAGACGGTACACCAGAACTTAATAAATTTAAGAAATAATAATAATCATCATGGTCTTCTCAACTGATAAAATGTAATGAATATCTGTCCTAATTAAAATAAAAGACAGGAAACATGGGATATTGTTAAATGATGAGAATAATTTACTTCTAAAAAAAAAACCCAAATCAAAACATCATAAAGTGGCAAATGTTGGGTCTTGAATGTAAAGCTGAGACTTTCAAAGTATGAGACATCCATTCCACTGGGGCTTGACTCACAAGTCATACTTCACAATTTGTAGCAAAACTGGATTCTTAACATATTGGAATAAAGATTTTTAACAAGCTTCCATCTGTTAAACCAGCAAGTTGGCTTGGTCTGATCATGCTTGCTGTTTTAATAAATAGCCAGCATCATTTTTCAAACCACAGCTTTCAAATTAGTTTGGAGGATTTCAACTTGCACTAGTTGCGGCCAGTGCTGAAAGGTTTACATTGCTTGTACATTTGGAGGAGCCTACACCACAAAGAAGGCCCAACCTCACGGCTGGTGGCTTGGAAGAAAGGCATACCAGTGCCATTTAGGAAGGGTGGGCTGAGAGTGACCTCAGGATAGCCACTTCCTTGACTAATGGTATTGCAAATGAGACGTAATTGGTCTCAAACAGGAAGGGAGTGAACCGCTAAAGTCCGAAAGCAACTCCCTGTCTGGAAGGTGTGTTTGCCACAGGAAAAAAAGCTACTCTGTTAGCATGGGAAAATGAACTGAGGGCATATTTGTCTTTTTGTTGGTTTTGTTTTTGGGTTTTTTTCAACACCACAAATGAAAATGTCAATAAAGACCTGTGCATGAAATGAAATTCTTGCTTTTCCCTCTCTAAAAGACACACTTCTAATTTAAAGGGCTTCAGTAGTGCTACACAAGCAGTTTTCAGGGAGCCTGGTAATGGAAAGGCTTCAACAAGCAAGATTAGAACCTAACGTTTTGCATTCGCTGACAGAAATTTCCTTCTAGATAGCAAATTAAGCTCCAGGTCAGAGAGTGATCTGAATGTAAATCAGCATAAACTTGTGATTCTGAAACTGTAAACAGTTTCACCTCTGTGCATACTAATTTTGAAAGTTAATAATGATGTATCAATAACAGATACTTATCGATAGTCATGTTGTGAGGAAAAAACCCAATAAACAGTCCCCCTAACTCACCTGGTTAACACATTTATCCCAGCACTCACTCCTACCAAATTGCCTTTCCTTTCTAATCACTGTGTATGAGAATAGATAAAATTAATTCAATATCCTAAATGGTTTTCTCTGGCCAACAGACACCAAATTAATAATCTGTTGTACTTATGCTCATTAAAATGAAAAATGCCATAATTTGATAACATGACTGAAAGAATCTGGAGAGAGGCAACAGGAAGCCACGAGAGGGTGGGAGACGGGACATTTAGGGAATAGATATAGTTTTGATCATTTTATATATTAGTATTGAAGGTTAAAGCAAAGCATCAATAAAGTTAAGATGCATGATTGTGTCCCAGAGTAAAGCATTCAAAAAGCCATCAAAGAGAAATCACAAAAAAAAAAAAAAAGATTACTAAGATTACTAAATACTAACGGCTAAAAAGATACACTGTCTAGAAAGGCTGAGCATGCTTGCATTATGTCCCCTGCCTCTCAAGTCCTGAGTGTGAGGAGTATCCAAAATTAGAAGCAATTAAAAAATGTATGACATGGTCTTTAATGCATACCCTCTTCCTCTCATAGAAAATTTAATACACACATACATACATATGTACGTGTATATATATATATAAAAGCAGGTCACTAACATATTTGAGACTGAGGGTAGGTTTTGGTTCTTAGGCTCTCTCTTTCAAATGATTCACCTATGTACTGCTTTTGTAAAAAGTTCTTAACCTAATTCTATTGGATTCTCCTAGAAAAAGAAAGAAGGTATATTTAG
This sequence comes from Athene cunicularia, assembly GCF_003259725.1. Classification (NCBI taxonomy): domain Eukaryota; kingdom Metazoa; phylum Chordata; class Aves; order Strigiformes; family Strigidae; genus Athene; species Athene cunicularia. The sequence continues at coordinate 34,107,295 of NW_020799101.1, read as the reverse complement.
AAAGCTTATTTTGCTTTGCCTTGAACTGTAGGCCTTTTTTTAAAAATAGTAACTCAGCCTTTTGGTTTGCTTTCTCCCCTTTCACCCCCTCTGTTGCTATTCCTTGAGAACTGTGGGTGGCCGATGAAGCAGTGAATATCACATGATGTCACTTAGCAACCTGATGTTCATAAATAGCAACAATCATTTTTCTAATGGCTATTTTTCCCCATCACAAAAAATGCTCAGACCCAGTCCATTCTGACAGTGCCAAATTCTTCCTCTGACCTTCCACCATATTTATTGCTTTCCTTTTTCAGTTCCAATTTCAAATGGCAACATCACAGCTGATGCTCTTAGAAGGCTTCTGATATATTTCTGATCTTACTGTAACACATAATAATTATTATCACCCTTGAGGATCTTTAAGAATAGTCTCCTTTCCCTTTCCCCAGATGTCTGCATTGCATAAATCTCAGATGACCTCAACATACTGTTGGTGAGATGAAATTAGAAGGGTCATCTGCAAATTACTTTCTTTGTAAATGCCTTTGGGGAATACTCAGGAAGCTCAGAAATTTTTCAATTCTTTCAGAAAGAATCTAGCACAATTTTTGTGCATCCTCTTAATATTAGTATAATCCTTTAAGATATTGGCTATGCTGTGAAGTACTGCTTTTGCTAACTGCCAGATTTTTGCCAACAGCATACACCCAGCATACGGGTTTTAAAGACAGAAACAAAAAGATAAGCTTATAAGCTAAGAAAAGTAGAATTGTGAAAGCCTTTGAAAGGGATCTTGCAAAAAATTGCTTAGGAAATAAAGCAAAATTATGCAACCAACTAGGCCCAGCTTGTCCCCAAGGAGCTCTCTGTCTGAGAGCAGAGAAAAAAACCCAAATTCTGTCTGTGCAGCATCAGTTCCCTTCTCCCTAACCATATGGCTGCTCCTCAAAGAGTTAGGGGCTTTGTAACTGAGAAGAGGGAGTAATGTGGGTGAAACCAAGACACTGTCATCATGTGTGCGTGACGGCTTCCACAAATCCTCCAGCTACTCTGTAAATACTCTTCTCACTATTTGCATTGCTAATTCATACACCAAGTAACTAGTGGCTAAACTACACAAATAGCGAAAAATATCTGCATTTCTTGCTCCCTTTATTGGTTTTTTATTTGATGAAAAAAAAAAAAATTACTATGAAACAGAGAAGTAAGGAAGACTCAATTTCCTTTTTATTTCCAAGACACCTTTTGTCATTCACACATTCTTTCTGTGGAGCTGCATTTCATTTCTTTAAAACTGGAGGTGAAAAATCTACATTAGAAACATTTAGCCAACAGAGCTCTATAGAGCTTTCACATAGCTGCACTATCTTGTATCAGTAAACTACTGTTATCTGAGCCACTTCAGGGACACAGGCTTGTATCTGGAGGGTGACAGCAGTAAAACCGCTACCAGCAGTCCTCACATTTCAACTTCAGTGTGTCTGGAGGAAGCAAGAGGAATAGGAACTGTGAAATACACCACTTCCTCTTGTTTGAATGAAGGACGGACAGCGGTACTTAATGAACAGCTCTCAAATAGTCTACTAAAATCTTTAAATTCAGCTTAACAGGAAAGGCAGATACAGTGATCTCTGTAACATAGTACTTTCTACTGTTTCTTCCCACGAGCAAGCAAAGTTAAGACTACTGTCATGAAAGATGAATTCATCCAAGATGGGATTTGGTGTAAATTATTCAGACTGAGAAAATGAATGAGAGATTATGGCCCCTGCAAGTGCATGTTATTCTCCCTGCCAATGCAAGAAGATTTTATTTTGTTTTAAATTCACATTTTTATTACTATATACATGATGTGATTACTCACAGAAATCATCACATTCAGGACATGTGCTGGCTGGAGTCATAGGAAGACTAAAATCGCAGTTGTGAGCTGCAATGAAAATGATTTAGGAAGGAAGAATATTTCAAGCTCTTTGAATGTCAGTAGATGGTGCTCTGTATACTGTGCACATACACAATACAGAGGTGCACAAACTGGTTTTGTAGACAGCAATTATTATGTAGTTGTCCCTTGGTGAAATGGAAAGGACTTCTAGGGAGAAAAGTGTATTAAAGTTATTTATCATTTTAGTTATATTAATTTAAAAATATACTTTTTGCCCCTTATTTTTTTACTGACTCTCTTCAGGTTTGTTCTTAAGAGTGGTTTTTGCATCAGTAGATCTGAGTTCTGCATCAGCATATACAATAGTAAATAAAAACAAACTAGTAAATAAGTTTGCTTCACAACTTATCTGATTTTCATTGTAACCCCCATACACACAGCTACATGTAACTCCATATGTAGATCCATTCAGGCCCTTATCTGAAAATTATATTCCTTAATAGTCTTTCAAACCCCTCATTTTAGCAATAAACTTACTTTAATACCTTTTATGTTAGCTCTTGATGCCGATCTTCACAAATTATCATCCCCCTTATTTGTTCCCATTGTTAGGTGGCACCTGTACACGTTAGTATTATATAAAATCTCTTGTAGGAGATTTTTCTCATCCTTGGGTTGTTTGTTGGGTTTTTTTTGTTGGGTTTTTTTTTTTTTTTTACAGTACAGACACTCATTCAGACAACAGCCTACCTAGAAAATTTCCAATCATAAGTACGAAACAAAAAAGTAAGTGTTGAGACACGAACAAACCTTGAGATATGCCATTTTCTATTGGCTTTACTAAGATGAAGAGTTCAGCATCTTGCAAGACCGGAAGCTCTTTGCTTGGAAACACTTACAAATCACAGTGTGTGCAAAGTATGCAAGTTGTCAATGGCCCACTCTAGTTCCATGATGTCAAAGGCTCCTTTAAGACAGATGGAGTACACCATGCAGGCACCCAAAGGTCTTTTTACCACTCCTTTCTCACACAGGGTTGGTGCTCCTCACTGTCTTTCTAAAAATAAAGAGAAAATAAAGGTAGCGAAAAAGTATTTTTAGATGGAAATTTAGTTTATGATTCCAGTGAGACACTGCTGTGTTTCAAGAGGAAAACTATGGTGGACAGAAGAGATGAATTGGAATAACATACTGGAGCAGAGTTTCCAGGTCGGTTTTCAGCTCTGTCAGTCTTCTTGCAGACACGTTAACGAAGGTGATCAAATCTTCAGCTAGGTTGTGCATGCAACCAGCTGTAATGCATGCCTTGATGTAAGTGCCCAGCCTACACTTCATAAAGCATGAAAAGACTTAGATGTAGAAGGCTGAAGTTCATAGGACTGAGTGATCTGAGCAACAGATAGTTTGGTTATCCAGTAGGACACACTGAGAGGTGGACTCATCTAAATGTCACTGTTATTATTCTAAGTAACAGTCAAATTCTTTTTCTAATAGCTAAGAGGGTTAGAGGTGGTACAGTTCAGCTCACTGTTCCACCATGCTGTGTATCATGGGAGATCCAAATTCAGTCCTCTACTGTGTAGCCAACAGGCTGAGGCAAGTCCTCTTCTTGAAGATCATCAGTTACAAATAAATTGGTTTCACAAGAGAAATTTCTAGAATCTAGTCCTCCCCTGCCCAGCTGCATGCCTTGAAAGTGTGCTTTTTTGGCACAGTGGTATGTGTTTTATAGAAAACAAACTCCACTAAATAAATTTGTCAGAGCACCTGGTGGATGGAGCAGTCACCTAGAAGCAATCATACCACTGCTGTTGGGGACCAAGCCTAGGACCCACAGCCCAAGGGGTTAGACAGGCTGAACTATTGGGACCACCTCGTATGCCCTTCTTACTGGAGAATTTATACTCCAGATTTAGGTAGTAAGTCAAGAATCATGGATAAAAAAGGATGAGGAGCCTCTGTTTTGTGAATCCTGACAGAGCTCCGGAGCTGCCCAGCAGTTCATTGTTTGGTATGGTCACAACTTGATGCACCTGTATGTCTGTCCAACAGAAAATATAACTTCACACAGGAAATATTAAATATTGAGTGACTTTAGGTGCTTTTCTGTGTTGAGTAGGTAAGGCAACAGAATGTGTCTGTAAGGGTTTACAGAGAGACTTGAGGAAAAAATCCTTGGTCTGAATTTAAACCACAATTCCTATGAGACTCAGTTGGCTGTCCACGAAATGGGAATACTATCATATCCTTACTTCCTGGAAGTATTGTATAGGAAACCCCTTGGTAAGACTGAGAAGCATAGAGGCAGTACAGCTGTACAGAAAGGGAGAGAGCTTAATGTGCTTGATAGAATAAGACACCTTCTTGAGATGTAGGCTTCAGGAGGAGAAAATATATTTTCAGCTGAAAATGTTAAATAAATTTCTTCCTAGGTACTACAACTGTAGTAAACATTTATAAAGAAATGACCAACTCTAGAATCAAAAGGAAGATTAACAGCTTTAGCTTTATATGCTAGCAGCCAAATTCTTTTCTTGCTCTGTGGAATTCATCCAGGCTTCTACTCTCTAACTTTAGTGAGTTACTCCAGATTTAAACCAGTGTAAGCAAGGGCAAGTTAAAAATACTTGTGCCGCAATTGGCCTTGGAAAATACATTTCTCCATGATAGACGTTAAACTGACTGCTGAGGCAGACAGCATGTCTTGCCCATAATCATTTTGTATTTGCTTCTTTTCCTCAGTCCTTAAAATGAGTTCATGACTTCATGACTCTAGGAGTAAATACGTTGTATAATGAATACACTTTTTATTCAATATTTGGAGGAAATTAAAGTAAACGTTGTATGTAATAATACTGCATGGAAAAGCAACGATAATTATCTGATGAGAGACTTAATACGAAGGGCATTCAGTTAATCCTGTGGTCTGAGGTAAATGGCAGACAATCAAGTAAACCTAATTAACATCATAAAACAAAGACAAACACCATTAGCCCACCAGCTCTTGGCTAATCTATTATTCTCTTCGGAATACCATTGCATGAAAATGCTAGGGTGTATATACTCAAAATAAACCCAATTCCATAAATGAATTGTCACATTGTACTGCTGAAAAAATATCAGTAAAGACCTTTTGTTCCATTTATAGAGTGTTGCTTATATGGATTTCCTTTTCATCTAGAATAAGAAAGTGGGGGGTGTTTGTTTGTTTTGGTTTTAAATGAAGCTATCATGCTTTAGCCAAATTTGACCCAGACTTTTGATCTTCATTCTTGCATGCAAGTCCTAACTCATGCAGATAGACCTTTGGAAATGCATTTTGCATAATGGTTTTTCCTCCCCATTATTCTGGTAGATGATCATTGCACTAGTGAGAAAAGGGAGAAACCACAAAACCATTGCAACAATAATAATGATATCACATTTCAGTGCAGACAGTTAAATGAGAGCAACTTTGCTGCTTTAGGTGCATTTCACCACTTGCATCAGTAATTATGGAAGATGGAGCATTAGCACCTGGGGAAAGCTCCTGAAAACAGGTATCTTTTCTGTGGATTATATTTTTGGTTGGGAGGAAGGATCTGTGGTATTTTCTTTGGGATTTTATAAAGCAAATATAGATAATGTACCATTAAATTTGATTTCCTGTCATCCTGTTGGTTCCCTCTGCTGTTCATTAAAACCTGGAGGAATCTACATCACTTGTACATAGTCTTGCCATGAATATAGCACTGTGGATAAACCGCAAGAAGACATGACAAAGGTAATTTCTGCATACATTTATACACAGAGACTTGGACAGAATATCAGAGGATGGGCAATATGAAACCTTTCTAAACCTATTTTTCCAAATTTACATAGAATTGAGTGAAGGGGACTCAGAAGGGTTTTGAAAAGTGAATATTTCTTCTACATGAGTCATCTGAGGCAAACAGAGTTTCCTCTTTCAGATAAGGATTACCTGATAAAAATAGCTACCAGTATGATGAACTAGCATGTTTTTCCTAGGGAAAAGGGTAATATTTTTTTTTTTCTATTCGTACAGTACCTACATACTGCTTAAGAATAAGCTGTTCAGTCATTTGATTATGTTGATTATTAAACAGTAAAAAGAGTAAAATAGGGTGCCAGCCCTGAACCCTCGTCCCTTTTCAGGCCTGACCTGGCAGGTGGCCTTTCCCAAGGAGGGTCAGCAGAGATCTTGCCATATGTATTGGGATTGACTGGGAAGGCACACAGTAACAGTTGTCCACCTGCTGGAAATCTCTGGTACGTTGTTCTGTAGATACGCTTAATTTTACATAGGTTTCTGTCTACAAAAGCAAGAGGGGAATAGAAGACGACTGGAATAGAGAGCAGTTTCTCTAATTTCATGATTTGTGTAAATTATTGTGTATTTTGGTTATGATTTATGAAATTCAATGAGAATTAGCTATAAACTTTAGAATTTTGTTTTGTTTCACATAGATGTGACTATGATGGTCTTTGATTAACCTTTCTATGCGTTTTGTGGTGTCATTCATTGTTAACTGTATTGCCCTTTTCCTGTTAATCCTTCTTTTTTTTTTTTTTTTTTTTTTGAGAGTATTGTCTATTTAGATTTATACAAAATTTATCGTTAGTCTTTACTGGGAACTAATAGAGTGGAGCACTCACTATTAAGAAATAAAGCAAGTTAAGAGGGATACGTGCACGTAGTAAAGAGGTGGCATGGAATGACAGGAAAAGGGCAGCAGCTTTAAATTAAGAAAGGAAAATGATGTAATAATGATTAAACCACAAAACAGAACTCCAACACAGTGAATGAGCAATGAAAATAAGGTAATAAAAAGGAGTACTGAACTAGCTCATGAGACATGTTATTACAGTGAACATTATGCTAGCACTGTTTATTTTGCTTAGCATTATGGCCACCTTCGAGGTTGCTATGACAAATGTGTGTGAGCGTTTAACGGAAAGTGAACATTTTTTTTAGCTCAGAAGGCATCCACCAGCTCTCTGCCTACTCAATTTCCTAAATTACGTACCACATAAATTTAACTTTATTGGCACTAGACAAATGTTAACATTAACCACTTATGGGTTAAAACAATTTTGGAAATACCCAATGTGTTTCTCTGTTGACATTCCTCAATCCATACACTGAAATTCATGCAGTTATGCAGTTTTGCCTGAAAAAAAGTATTCACTCAAAATGTACAGCACAACAGAAGCACCTAAATGAGTTCTGCTAGCTAAAGGGCTGATCCAGAGATAAAATGAATATATACAGCTTCTACTGAATTTAAGGGAAATTAAAGTTGTTTTCATAACTGGCCTTTCAATGACTTTTTTTTTTTTATGGCACTGAAAGAGTCTTATTCATGTGTGACTGGCACTAAAATTTATGCAAGCTTCTTACAGCAGAGGGAGTAAAGAAGGAAAAGCACAACAGGGTTTCTCCATGTAACTTACAAAAACATTATTAATGTGGTCCATTCATTGAGCAATGACAAACTCAGAGGCCCATTACCAGCTGTAATGGATGTACTGGACCAAACAAAGAGGAAAAGTGGAATTGGGACAACCACAGTCTGAAAGTGAGCTAAAATCAGGGCATAACAAGGCCATTGGAACGCAACACACAGGAGGGTCACACAGTGACAGTGATGCTTTCTGGGTTGTTATGTAGTGATCCAATTTATAAAGATTAAACTGGGCATTTGGAAGCTTTGGTGGCATAGGAAGCCAGCGAGAGGTTCCCGTGTGGCCTACCGGGAGGTGTAAGGGGAGCAGTAGAAGGCTGGATTAGCCTTGCAGCATTTGAAGCCGTGCAGGTAGTGCTTAATAATGCACTTAAATAATGAAAACACTAACTGGCAATAGAATGGGGTCACATTGGAAGTTCCGAGGCAAGAAGAAAAGCTGGTGTAAAAAAAAGAATATGAGATAAGGGAGCCCATCTAATCAGACCACATCATTTCAAAAGGAATGGATCAGCTGCTTCTGCTGGGACCTCAAGCTGAAGATACGCTGCCCTCTGACCTGATAACTAAAGAATTTGGTGATATTATTGTTGGAAACCTTGATATATGCTTTCTCTTTCCTGAAACATTAAGAGACGTTTTATTTGCAAGCTTTTTCTCTTTGTTCCTAGGGGATGAATAGTAGAAAACTCTGTCATGGTCTATACATCTTAGCACACGATTGCAATTCCATTGTTGGGGTGCCTGATGAAATGTAGTGCTGTGACTGCTACACTAACAAAAAGCATCAGGAGGCTTCAAGTCACACCACAGGAACCTGTAAGACTACAAGTGTTATCAATCATGTTCTTGTCTCGTGTTGCTAAAGACTCAAGCTCATAACAGATCTCATAAAGGGCTGGCTGTGACCCTGTTGAAAGGGCTCTAAAGCAGCATGCATATAGAGGAGACATTTCTACAAACATTCCCAAAGTCGATGTCCTTCTAATGTTGCAGGTGGCAAATAGTGTAGGAGCTTAACCATGTACATTTACGGCTCAGGGAACACTGTATATAAGCAACAAGTGACTGAGAACGAGAGAAAAAGAAAACCCCACTTTTTTGGGGATGTACTTGGTGATGGGAGAGGAGCAGAATCACCTGGCTGTGGAGATTTTGCTTCAGATACCACATTCTGTTTCAACATGGGAGTGGATATTTTTGCCACTTCTGTGGGGACATGATGTGGTTTACTAAGCTCTGCCCCACTGAAAAGAAACCTTTCGTGGCATGTCTCTGCCGAGTGCTGCATGAAGTATTTATTTTGGTAGAAGAGCTGGAATGGCTGTGAACACAAGAGCAGAACTAATGCAGGGGTTGAGCAAAGTTGAATACCAAGCTGCCAAGGTAAATCCCATCTCAGCTTTCTCATTCTCATTAATGGCTTGAAAAAATGGAAGCAACCTTATACAGCTGATGTTTAGCATCAGCCCTCAATAACTCATCAGGAGCTATTTCATCTGAAGGTGACTGTCAACAAGCAATTTTAAGACATTGTCCAAAGTGTTATCTAGTTGACTGGTAAACTGCTGCTTTCTCCCTGACATAGCTACAGGACATAAAAGTCTTCAGCAAGCAAAAGTTTTTGAAAGAAACCAAGACTTTTAAAGTAATTTTACATCCTGAATGCCTAATACCTATGACTACTATAAGTTGCTATATTCCAACATATATAAGCATATAGCTGCCTTGGAGGATGCTACCAAAAAAATACCCCATTTGGGAAGAATCTTTGCTTCAGGCCTGATTTGACATCACAAACTACTGTCAACTGCCATCTAACAGTCAGTATCATAAACAGAAAAAGGTAAGACACAAATTTTTCATGGCAGGCATTTGAATACTTCTGTATTCTATCTATGTCCACTGACACCAAAAAGGACCTGTTGATACCTACCTCAACTAGCTTTCTCCACTGTTATAACAAATCAAGATGAACAATCTGACAATTTTTCATGATCTTCTTTAAACTGTCGCTGTAGATGTGCAATTGACAAATTACTGTCCAAAAAAAGAAGCAAAGAACTCACTAAAAAATTGTATTAGCATGTGGTTACCAGCCACATTTCAGAAGTTGTTTAGAGTCTGGTGACTATCCAAACATGTCAGCAGCTGGTGAGATTACTGCAAATAGACTTGATTTTCCAAGTCAGAGATATAGTTAAGCCCTAACTACAATATATAGTGGAAATAGAAAAAAAAATTCATTGCAAGATGGACTGTGGCTGATGAAGTACCATCTGATCATCCATGTAAATATGCAAACTGAAATTCCCCTTGGGCTGCATCACAGATGTCAAAGTTCCACCAAGTCCTGGCAGCGCGTTCACCAAATGCTCTGACAGCCAAGACTTTCATCTCAAGTGATGTTGTGATAGTATGTCAGTTGCTCTGTTTTTGCAGACATGAATCACTCATGATGTCAGCCTTTCCTAAATGACCTTCGCAACACATGGGAGCAGTTTAATTTAAATGTTCCTACGTCCAGTTACCACACACAGAGTTTGGAATTTAGCATGCTTAAAGATCTTTTCTACAGTATAACCATTAATTACACAAAGTGAGATTTTTCACACATGCAAAATTTTGAGAAGGCACATAATCCCAGAAGAGGTCCATACACATAGCAGAATCTAGTTTTACCCCTTACAAATCTGTATCTCTGACATCTTGCAAAGGACAGTTCTTTAGCCAACAGCCTGATAAGGAAGCCTTGATTTGTTAAAGGTTCATTTGTGGTTACCTGACGGTAAGACAAACCGTCACTGATTTAGTGCGTGCTGCTTGTGAATTGAAGAGCAAGCTCATACCGTGTTCTGTCCAGGTCTGCAAAAGGACTCCACTGTATTACCTGAAGATTGCCTGCTCCATGAAAGGGAAGGCTTCTATATCATCATCAGAAGATTAAAAATAGATTTTGAAGTGCAGGTGTTTAAGAAGAGCATGAAAAAATAAAAATCAAGGGATTAGGGACTTGAAAAAAGCAGTTGGCAAGTGCCAGCCTTTGCTTTGCACTTGAGATGTAACTGAAAACTAAGCCCTAGGAGTATGTTAAAGGTAACCTCTAGATCATGCTTCAGCAGATATATAGCCAATGAGAAAGACCTACACTGGACAAAAGACATTGTAAAGGCTACTTTAAAAGATCTGAGTCTACTCTAAGTCATCTAGAAATATAAAGCTCAACTGATTGAGCCTGTTTTCTAAATTCTTCTAAATAATAGTAACTGTCCTAACATACTGTTAAAATACAAATCTACTAGCATTCTCACCTTACTTTTCCCTCTGAACGTAGACGTAATATGTCAAAGAAATTAAAAGGTAGAAACAGAGAAACTGGAGAGAATGGAGATTACTGTTACAGTGAAGGAGTTTCAGTACGTACATATGGGCTACGTGTCCAGGGTGTGAGGTCAGAGCGAGTCTTACAGCTCCGGTGGCTGACAATGGTAATTCTGGTGCCTGTGTGACCTCTCCTCCTGCCCAAAGGTACATTACTGCAAGACTGGGGAATGATAGCATAGAAAAGTACAACCAACATATCTACTCCCACCTTCCCCTCAGCCTACTTTTCACCTTGCTGGAAGGAGAGAGAGACCAAGTTACTTTTTTTTTTTTTTAAACTTGGGGCAAAAACCTTCTACTTACATTACTGTAAGGCCTCAAGGTACCGTGTTTACCAAGAGATGAGACCTACAATCTATAAATACAGGAAGACAGTACCATCAGTGGTCAGAACTGCCACCACACTCATGAATGCTTGAGTCGGTTCAGAGGTATCAGGCTGAACAAATGAGGAAACAGTGGAAAGCATAGAGGTGACATGTCTAAAGTGAAGAGAGTTTTCAGGAAATAGTTAAGCATTTTTTTTGAAAGGCTGGTAGATGAATGGAGAGAAAAGCTACAGAGAGCATGAAATCATCAAGGATAGTGCAGGAAGGACTTGAGTCATGATCAGCATGTTACTGAGTAAGCTGATGAGCCAGAGTTACCACTTCAGAACTGGCTGGAGGTAAGCTAGCAGGCAAATGATGCAGTTCAGGTACTTTCAGTTTTTCTAGAAATACAAAAAGGGCCAAGGTTTTTAGAACATTTCATTATTCTAAATGCTGTAAGAAGAGAAACATGACTAAGAGATGTGAACTGGCATTTATATTGTTAAAATCTATTCTAGTAACCCATTGAGACAAATGTCTGTCTAAAAACGGGATGGGTGTTTTTGTGCAGTAACATTACTTTGATTTTTTAAGAGAGGCATGAAGAGGAATGACTCAATCTTCTCAACTCCCCACCCATCCTTTGGCTATGGCTACTGAGAACAGTATAAATTTTGCAGTAGGTACAGGGTCCCAGAGCCACAGCCACTGCTAGTTGCGAGCTCTGCGTGCATTAGGACAGCCGAGTCCAGTCTCACCATGCAGCTGATGCTTCAGTCTGAGCATGTGTGTGTGCCTTCCAAGTGCACTCTGCTCTGGCATTTTTGCCTGCCTTCGCTCAGGAAACTTGCCTCAGATTCCAGCCAGGTTTTAGAGATGCTTTAAAGCTAGATCGGTAATCTGGAAAAGGTTTGGAGGGCTGGATTTTTTATTATTTTTTTTTTACTAAACTATCTTAAAGTTAGTTAGCAGCTCTGGGAAAACACTTTCTGTGCCAAAAGAGCATGTGAAGCAGCTGTTCAGTACTTATGCAAACACCTGTGCATATTTTTGAGCTTACTAACAGTTGGAATAGCTTTCTCCCTCACCTCAATACTATGCTAATACCTATTACTTATACTGAAGCCTTTGTTCATGAAATATATTCATATTTCAATATTTCTGTCAGTGAAAAATATTGAGGTATAATGATGACATGACTAAAATGACAATCCTTCAGATTTAGCAGGCACAAAGTCACATCCCTTTTGTGAGACTGCTCTCTTCTCCAAAACCTTCGTTTTCTTGAAAAACAAGCCACAAAATTGCTAATGCCTTAAGTGACTTCTGGAGCTCACCTAGTCCAACCCGACCTGCTCAAAGCAGGGTCGGTTTGACCAGGTGACTCAGGGACATGCCTAGTTGAGTTCTGAATGTCTCCAAGGATGGAGACTCACCCACCTCCACTTGGTGGATTTCAGAGGCAGTGCATATTATGGAAGAGCCAGGACCTGGAGTGTAACAGACTTTACATATTTATTCAGGTACACAGTGAGGCTTTAAGGCCATGGGGAAGTCAGAAGCTGCATAGCTTCAGAAAGTTTGAAATCTCTTGTGAATACTCTATCCCTTGTCAGCTCATCCAGAAGAACTTAATTTTGTGAACAGGGCCCAGACAATGTTCTTCCTCTGCTCTCCCTCTCCCTTCCCATTATTACACACACACACACAAAATTTAACCTCTGTCCCACACTGTACCTCTTCAGCTTGGGGATCACCATTCTCACATCTCATGTCTCCACCAATATCCAGGCTTCTAAGAACTCACTGAAGACCACCAGGCCCAAGGAAGAAGAAACAGTCATTTCATCATTCTCATGACTGAAGTAGCCCTGAAAGAAAAAAAGCTCTCTCCTTCATAAGCAGCATTTTTAACACATAGCTGTAACGTCATGGAAAACAAAAACAGTGGATCCTGCACAGCTGGTGACTCAAGAACATTACTAGTACTGTTGAAGGCCAACAGTGACAACCCTCCCAAACTAATTTATTCCACCATGTTGGTTTCAACATAGTTTCAACAACTGTTAAAATTATTTAGCTGTATTACTGATGCGATTGTTAGGGCAAGAGAGCAAACGAAGAGTTGTTTAGAGCTTCATGGTTTGGTTCTCTCCTCTCCTTGGAAAGGGTTGCCCAAGAATCTACTGGAGAGTTGATCCCATTATCTGTTCTATGGACTGATGTATACAAATAGGCAAGAGACAAATGAAAACTTAGGTAAAACCGTATCAGACTCAGAAACCAATTCTTTAGATTGGTCAGCCTGTGGCTGGATGCCCACATAACAGAAAACTTCACAGCATTATCATATTCAAGAGAGATGCAATATTTCACATTCGTTTGGCCCTTCCAATACAACTTTTAAATACTACTTATAATGGGATTTCAGCAATCAGCACCTATGGCCGTCAGATGCACACACAGCCTGTAAAAACTCTATATCCTGGCAGAGAAAGCTTAACACAACTTCACACAACATAAAAGGAAACACGAACAAGTTACGGAAAAAACATACTGCAACACTTCCCTCATAGGCAATATAAAGCAACAACAGAAAAGCAGCTAAGCACGTTGGTGGGTATGGACAGTCAGCTCTGGCAAAGGGACAGCAGTAGCTGCTGACAGCAGTAATATGTTTTCACAACCCCCTTTTACTTCAGAAATAACAAAAACAGTCTCGTATCTTCAGTTTGAAAGAAACAGTTCACTAGACTACTTACTGTTCACATGGGATATAAAATGGCAAGTTACCTACACTGGGGACTAAGAGGTCTTTAATATATGGAAGTGGATTTGTTTTCTCCATGTGTACTTGTGGGAGGAGAGAGCTCTTACAGGAATGGTTTGGCGGGCTGCAAGATTGGAGTCGGGGAGATTAGCCTGTACTTCAAGGCCAGTTTTGCATGCAACAAGAAGTTTAATCATTTTAACAGGCTTTCTTACAGCTAATTGTAGCATTGATTGGGCAAACAGAATCGATCAATCTATGTTTAAAATGGTAATTCTTTCTCTTTCAAATATTTATTGTTGATCCCACTAAATACAGTTGTACCATCACAAAACCCCAGTATTTCCTAGTGTTAGCAAGCTCATAACACCTGCACATTGTCCTTCCTGGTGAAATCATAACTCTCTCTTAGTGAGGTTGCTCATTAAGTGGAAAACAGCTAAATTTGTCTCCATAGAAAGTCTCCATTTTTAGACAACAGATCATACTGCAACAGCTTTCATTTAGGAGTTGTTTCATTATCTACCATATAGGCCTGGGTAGGAAGTAAAAAGAGCTTCCTTGGTAATTTATTTTTTTTTTCCCCCCTACCATCTGTCCACCAAACACTGAGCTTTTTGGTCAGGTTACCTTACCCCAATACATATTACTTAAAATCAGAATGCATAAGAGTTTTTTTGTTGTTGGGTTTAAAAAGTAATTAAAAAAAACCACAGTAAATGCCAAACATGGAATAATTGTTCCTGTGCATTACTTCAAACTGACATAAATACCTGTACATTGCTAAACACACATCAGCTATAAATTGGTGGGTACTGAGATGTGCCTGGTGCCTGCCAAATCACCACTTAGCTGAAATCACAGTTCATCCAAGAGGCTTATTTTGTCATTATCTTCTCAAATATTGCCAAATTTCTCAAGTCAGAGCATGGGTATCTAGAGCTACAAGATTCTTGAAGAACTGACTTATCTTTCTTTTCCTTCTAAGTAAAACCAAATATTGCTGGTCATCCACATTATGCAGTACTCAAAGCATAATTTAGTCAGATTCCATTGTGTTTGCATGCACACACTCTCCAACCTCAAGTTAAAGGTATGAGCTGTGGGATTATTTTTTATTCTTGTCCATTTACCTGCTATGCCTGTTTCCAAGCTACTAAATTACATTACATAGCTAAGTGTTCCCAAACGACGAAGCGATGATACAGCCCTACAGACTAAAGTCTTTCCATTCTGGTACAAGAGTGCACAGTCATCCCTGACAGTAAACCAAATGTTCAAGAAACAGTGATACAAAATACTGAGTGTTAATTGCTGTATGTCAAGGACTAATCAGGGTATTTTTCTTGAACTCTTTAGAAACAGGCCACTAGGTCTGTGGTCTGCAAACTATAGTCTGTGCATTAACTTGTCTTCAATTTAATTTATCAATCCCAGCAACTGAGTTTGACTTATCCACAAAAAAAAAAAAAAAAAAAAAAAAAAAAAAAAAAAAAAAAAAAAAAAAAAAAAAAAAAAAAAAAAAAACGAGCCCCTTACCTCTCCTTTTTCTTTTTCAAAACCAGAAGATTGTGCATTATACATGATGTTAAGGTATATTTGTCTGAGATCTAATACTAAGTTTTGAATTTTTATGAAACTGTGTTTAATGCTGAGTCACTTTCTCATATGTGGTCTTCATAGTCCAGTAACATTCTCTATTAACCCCTCACCTCGTTAGTAACTTAATTCATTTACCTGTTTCCTTTCTCTGGTGGAGCTGCATTTTTAAATCATCAGTTAAAAGCTCAAGTATTCATAGTTAATAGTCCATGTAATGGTTACACCTAGCAATAATAAAATTCTTTGTTAGAAACTGATCAGATGAAGAGTAAGAATTACTGTATCAGTTCTAACCAATAAGAAAACATTTGCAAAAGCTAGAGACAAATACAATTCAGTTTAGAATAATCCATCCTAAACCCTGACCACTGAATTTTCAAATTACACTCTCACAGATTTCTATGTGTTCATTTTTCTTCATGGACTAACTAGTTTTCCCTCCTTTTCTGGTCTGTATCTTATTCTTTAACTTGCACCAGACTTAGCATTATAGTGAGAGATACACATTTTTGTGGTGGGGCTGAGTTGGAACTCAAACATGATGTATATGAAGGAATCTTGACCTCCACAGGATGATGTCAAGGACAAGTACTGCTGTAGATATAAAGCAAGCTGGTACAGACACACTGTTCTTTAAAACATTATAGCAACTCTCAAAAATGGTTCTTACAATGAAAGATGATGGAGCTTCAAAGTAATGCAATGTTTGTTTGATCAGTCTTAAAATCATAGATCCAAATAACATTTTGTTTAACGAGTAAGCAGAATACTATGGCAAAATAGTTATCTGTATTTACATCTTTTTATTCTGTTCTTGAGCTACAACATTTAATGTCATATGCACTGTTCTGAGTAATCCCAACACAGAATGGAAAAAACATGTCAGTTGTTTCATTTCAAGATAGTTTTAATCAGGTAATTACAGGAAAAAAAACATTTAAACAACTTTTATGGTGTCATCTGCTATGTCAACTTACAAGGATATGATGTAACAAACCAGTTACAAACTTAAAGGCATATTTACATTATATACTCAAAGTAACAAGCTATATTCATAAACACCTATGGGAATGAGTTAACTAAATTATACATCATTTAGTAGAAAGAAAGAGCAGTTGAGGTTTAATGGAAACAATATACACATGAGGCACTTCGAGGTCATTAGGGTGGAAAGCAAATGGCACCAAGCAGAAGGAGGAAAACTATGTACAGCTTATACTGCAGTTTTGAACATGAAGGCTTCTTCACTGAACGCTTTGATTTCTTAAATGAACCACAACTTTTGTAATTAAGAAAAAGAAGCTTTCAGGAAAAATAAACCAAA
Source organism: Athene cunicularia (assembly GCF_003259725.1). Lineage (NCBI taxonomy): Eukaryota > Metazoa > Chordata > Aves > Strigiformes > Strigidae > Athene > Athene cunicularia. The sequence goes on along the minus strand of NW_020799101.1, from coordinate 34,090,569 downwards.
CCCAGGTCACCCCCCGCAACCTCTCCTTGTACTTAATCAGTGCACCCAAGGAAATGCAAGTTTTATCCACGCAGCTGCTGGACTAATAGTACCATAAGGCATCTTTTCAAAAGTATTGTTTTGTTGCCAGCCACCACCCTTGATCTTCATTTTATTAATATGAATGTGTCACTGTACTGGCTGCATACTGCGCCATAAGCTCTGAAGAGATTTAAAGTCTAATTTAAACCTGTGCATTATTTACATGGAGTTCTACATTATCCTCCAGGTACACATGAACAGATCATTCTGAAGGGAACACATCTGAAATGGGAATGTTATATTCTAACATGCAAAATTAAGACATTCTTCAAAATACCTTTGTTTCTGTAGAGGAAGCTGCACTGGTTAAGACAGGAACATCTCTTACATAAACTCTGGAAAGGCATCTGAGTTCTATGCCATCATTTGCTGCTGTTTACTAAACAGTTACCATAGTAATTGTAGATTATTATCAGAATATTGCTTTAATCTTGCACACAGCTGTAGGTATACCCTTCACAACTACTGAATCGCAAGTATGAGCGCACAGACCCACCTGTGCATACTCAAAACTTGATTCGTATCACAAACCAAAAGGCCAGATTCCCTCTGCATGAACATCAAAATTCCATCAACTTTGCTGTGGGGAAGAACTTCAAGGGGGAAAAAACAATACTAAATAAATCTTTCTTATGAACCCAGTGACAGTATCAAAAGAATTTTTATTTCATTCCTGATTTTTATGCTCTTGTGTAATAGGCCACTGTAACAATTTTAAACCTAACAAAATACGTGGTGAAAGCATTTTTACTTTCAATCAATATTAAGAATGAAACTCAAAAAGCATAAGATACAGAATCACAGTAAGAATCCAAATTACCATTTTGTAAATTCATAACTAAAACTTAGCATATTTTTGTGGCTGAAGCAGTGCACTGAGAGTCAGTTAAATTACTATGTAATCAAATACTGTGCCTGAATGCAGCTGAATGTTTTTCCCCCAGTAGATGGTGCACGAGTGCCGCTATCATTTACCTCTTCCCCCACTTTCAATGGGAAATACTTAATTTTCAAGGTAACAGAGACTTTCAACAAGTGAGGGACTGGATATTCAGTGATGATTTCCCAAGGCTCAGGTCTCCCCTCCAAGCAACACAAAGCTCTGCTACTATATGCCTGACAAACTACAGTTCTTATGTTAAGGGCAAGGGGAAGAGTAAGGATGGAGAAGAAATTTCTATTTTTCCAAATTCTTAATAAAGTATTTCAGAAGAGACAGAATAAATGTTAAATGCTATCAAAACCCAAAGATGCACGGATGTAACAGTCCATTCCAGAATAGGTTTTCTGTATGTCCACCTTCCACTACTCATCTCCTAACTGCAACAGCAGGCAAGATCCCTAATGCCAGAAGAAAAAGTATGTGTGCATCCTACTCAAACCAACCCCTATGTAACCACGTATCTTTGCAGTTCTTGTAGTTGCTCTCACACTGGGCATGCAGGCTGACACTTCCAGCAAAAGAAGAAAAAGTGAACGTGTCAGTTCAGGAACCCTTTTTAGATGGATCAAGTCTTCAAAGAGGAAAGCAAAAGATGAAAACACTTTAGCAGTGAAGTGGTTAAATGCAAGGTGAAAATATTAATGCACACATTCAATAAAAATATTAAAGCATATATGTTTCATATAAAATACAGTACAGGACCAGGAGTTTCACTATGTTGGATAGTGCTCAGAGGAAACTGTTAAGCTAATTTCTTTCTGAAGTATATACACAATATGATTCTACAGCATTTTCCTATACAGCCAGCAAGTTCTTTTCTCAGGTTGTTCATACCTCTCCCTCACCTTGAATTAGTAACCTAGCACTTACAAATATTAAATGCCTCTCATTCACTAGAAAAATGTCACTTTTTTTTTTTTTTATCAAAGTTGTTTTTAAAGTTAACAGTCTATTCTAGGCAACCAAGTTTAGCTGAAAATGTGTGAAGCATGAAAATCAACCAGAGTAGCAGCTTTCAAATATATAAACAGTAAAAACCAAGACTGCTGCTACTGTGTCATATTCTTGGACTTAATTCATCCAATCAACTCTTAATACAAAACTAGAAGCTCTTCCGTAACTTCTACAGTTATCAATATATTTGTCTTCTTTTCAATGTGAAATAATACTTTGAGATGATCTATGTACACAATGTGGTCAATTCAAGCTGTAATATAAATATAAATGTTTTCTTTTAAAAAGTATTTTACAGACAGATAATGTTATATACATTTGCTCATTTTACTTCTGGGCTACAAAGGAAAATTAAGGGCACTGATACATGCAGAGAGAAAAATCACACAAAATATACTGAAGAAATGCATAGGAAGTGAGAAAAGTAAGTCATGTGCATCTTTTAAATGCAATTAAGTTTTTTGTTTGTTTAATACCAAGGGTATACCGAGGACAGTCTGTCCCACTCCAGCCAGGATATCAAACAGGCACCTTTGCTAATGAGTAACGACTGTTTTTAGTGTTTTACTTATCTTTAATGAGAAGTAAATGTTTCTTACTTCATGACAGAGCAAAGCATGTAATGTTTTAAAAAATTCTCTATGGGTTAATTGGTTAATTCTTATCTGAAAGTTAAACACTTGGTAAGTACAAAGCAGTAACAAATACCATACACAATATACCACCGTGCACACACATACATACACACACTCTCTCTCCCTCCCTTCCCCATCGTCCCTCCAAATTTCCTCAATTAAAGAAGTTCACTCCAATTTCGCCCGGGCTGTAATTAATTTCTCAAGCTAAGTCTTTTGTTGTTGTTTTCGAACAAAACACACAGTACTTCTGTTCTTGCCCATTCAAATAAGAAAAAGTTGCAGTTCAAAATAATGAAAACAATTTCACTTTTGTTATTAATCTTTTGTTTTAATCATAGTACTTGATAAACAGCTGAACAGGATCCTAGTTTAACAGAAGGATAAACAAGAACACTGATGACAAGTTGTTACAACTGCCTTAATGTACCTTTTGCTTAATGAACATTCGAATATGCAATAAAGTATTTTTGGAGGACACCCCAAAAGAAAACAACTTGCTGGTTGACCAACAGAAACAACTTCCTTTTTGCTATTATGTTGAAATCAAAGTCATTTATATATAAAAATAAATGTTATGTTCTAACAAGAACATTTTAGACAATTACATCTGTGCTTAACAAAAAAATATTGGTCACTCAAGACTAGAATAATTAATATTTTAAAGGTTTTTAGATTATCAGAATGTATGGATACAACTCAATACAAACCGTAGCTGAAGGGAAACAGGACTGAAAATATCAATTTGTCCATCTGGAATAAAAATGCGACTAAATTAACTCATTAAATATTTAAAATACTACCATGGAATGTGACAGTAGATATGGTCCATACCTACTATATCAGAGGGAAGGAAAGTTTAACATGTAATAATTCGTACCTTACACATTTAGTTAAATATAAACATTTGTTATTTATACATAAAGTCGCTTCCAAAAAACTATTAATAAGTGATTTAGTTGCACTTAAAATCAGTTTCATTTCTCATTTGCCGAGTATTAACTTTTCTTAATCTTAAATCAACTGTCACTAGTGCACTTTTAGTTAAGATTTCCCCTCAGGTAAGTTTTAATCCTTTTAGAAGAGCCCCCTCACCTAAACCATGAATGTACAAAGTGGCAAAAGTTAATCCCTTTTAGTATAATCATAGTTTATATGCTCATTTTATAGCCAATAATAAGAATAGGCTTTCCTTTGCAAAATCTCCTTCACAGCTTGCAACAAATGCCACGCACTCAAAGGAAATAGTTAGGCATGGCTAGCACTTGTAAAATGCCAAGGTCTGACAAGTCTTGTCGCTTCCTCCACATCAAGAATCTCTTACATGAAAGAAGATTCCCTTCAGCTCGCCAAAAAGCTTCCACAAATCCAAGTTAGATGCTTCCTGGAAACAAAGATTTTTCAGCTCTGTTTGGCACAAGACTGATTCATCCCGCAGCTTTATGCTTTCCTCCACAGCACCCACATACCTCACCACAGTGATGGCACGCTCTCAAGGGGAGGTAGCAGCACATACATGGAGCAATGAACGAGAGTGCCACCAGTGCTAACCAGCGTAAGCAGAACTTGTCATCACTAGTGTCACACGAGCAAGGATCAGAGAAATCTCCTTCAGAGTCTGACATGCAGTGATACAGCATGCTCTCTGCACAAAGCATGCAACTAACTTGGTAGATACATCTTTTAATAGGATCTGGCGCATCTTGACATTTTCCTCTGCCATTATCTTCATGATTAAACCTTTCCTGGCAGTATATACAGCGGGAACGCTCACCATCCTCTTTTCTTCTTTTTGAGTTTTTAAATTTTGATGAGGAAGGCTGAGTTTTAAATACCACAGAACTCTTTGAGTCTTTCAGGGAATTCAACTTAGTTCCATCCCCATATGGGTATAAATAGTCAGATTTTTTACTGTCTGATTTAGAAAATGGTATATTTGAGTCTGCGTCATCCCTCTCCAGGTCGTTTTTCCACATGTCAGGATGCCTGTAGTCTGCATAACGACGTATCAAAATGTCACGAGGGTTTATTCTAACAATTTCATCTTCATCCTGAAAACTAACGTGTCTGATTGACTTCAGTGGGACCTGAAATGGCAAAGCAAGATAAGTTTACTATAGTGAGGTCCCAAATTTATGTCCACCTACAATGTAAAACTTAGATTAGAAAAATAAAAACCAGGATATTTTTCCTTGATGCCTGAAGATAAAAAATTCAGCTTATTTTCTTAATAGTATGATTTACAGACTTCCCCACAATAACGAGCCTTTTACATATGAGGACCATGAGATTTAGTATTCTTTCCTGACTTTTTAGTATCTCATAAAAGCTTCGGATACTTTGGTATCCGCATAAAACTTGCTACTATTCTTTGAATTATGCTCAAAATTCATGTTTTAACATCTTACAGTCACAACTAATTCCACAGATCAATTACACCTTCTGTGAATTTGCTGATTTCATGTCAGTGATGTTCCACTGCTTTAGGATTGCCTCCCTGAGTTACTCATGTTATCTAGGAGAAGCTTTCCTTTATTCCTGCTCTAAGTTTTCAAACTCTCTTTGATTTTGAAACATGAGTATTGAATACTGGTTATTCTCAAAGCTGTATTCTATATAAGGATTTTGCCATATGAAGAAGAATATTCAACAGCATGATCAATCAATAGCAGGGGCTTCTAAATGCATCTCCCCTTAGTTAATATACAGTACTTAAATCAATATGTTTAGGACACCAGCAGGCAAACATTTAAGTACTTCTTAAATTCGCAGTTTGTAATGAACTCACCATAATTCAAAACCTTTTACCTCAAAAGGCAAATACGAAAGAACGTGCTAAACGCATACAAAACAAACAGCAGATTAATAAGAAAGAGTTCTTGTTTATTCTGCCTTACGATGAAAGGGCATGGGGACGTGAAAAAGGTGTTGAAGGTAGCAAATATGAGACATCTGAATTGAAATACTGCAGACCTTAGATTCAGTGGATCTAAACTAAATGTTTAGAATCCAGTAGCGGATCACCACTAAATGTTACTGAAATCACATTACAAGTGACTTTCAAGAAAAGGTGCAAATAATGACAGGATAAAAATTTAGCACACGTGTATGGAAGGAGCTTCTGAAAATAGCAGACAGTGCATTAAAAAAAACAAACGTCTCAGTATCTCCCAGTATTCCTGCCTTACAGATAGGCAACTATTCTCCTACACTGTGGGGCTGTTATAATTGGAGCCAGAATATAATGGAGCTTGAAGTCAAATTCTGCCTTTTACTCCTGTCAAGTTCACAGCCTGCAAACCATCTCACAGAAAAGACTGAGGGGAAAAAAAAAAAAAAATAAAAAAAATCATACCCTAACCCATTTGCCTTACAAATTCTTCTAGAATTATGAATTATTTGGGAATGCATCTTTGGCATCAGTTGCTTTGAGAGTGTTTACCTTATTAGTACTGATCAAATTAATGAGAATTAATGTGTCACCATTCCGTAGTCTAGGATAACAGAGTTGAACTGCCTGTTCCTAATGCGTTGCAGCGTGTAATAACAAATTACTGAAGATGACGTTTTAAGTTAACATACTTTCACTTTGCACGTGTCTTATATTCCTACCACACTGAAGTCTGCAAGCCCTGGTTTTGGGATTAGGAGGCAGAGGAGGGAAGAGGGAAGACAGCTGGGAAAGAAGAAGGAATAGCTTCTTAAAATATGTCAGCTTCTGATTATCTAAGAATATCTGTAGCCTGCTCTAACCACCACTGCCCTGCTTAATAATCCTTGTGTGATATATTTTAAATACAGAACTGTAATTAGTGCTGCTTTGTCCTGTAAGTTTCAACTGGAGTATGCTAACTAGAGTAATTTTTTTTCTTGGCTCCAAGCCACGTAGTTGGACTTCCACAAGGTCTTGAGGATACAGGGTGAAGAAAGGTTATATCCTATTCAGCTAACATCACTGCTCTTTCATACTTCACCAGGCTCCAATACAAGCAGTTATGCTTCCCTTTTGCTTATAAAAGCAGAGTGCTTCTCTAATCTGTTTTCAAACAAGAGAAAGAGCCTATTGTTTTAGCATCAATAACTAGCTATAGCTAATTGGCTTTTTTGAACTGTTAACAGCATAAATTTATTTAAGGAAAAAAGCATCAAAAATGTCATTACAATTCCGTATGTTACAGGCATAAAGGATCCTTACCACACTGTCCACATGGAATATTACACATGTATTTAAGACATTAAATAAAACCCATTGTTTAAAAAGTAAAAAAACCTCAAACCAAAAAATTCACCCTCTACCTCCTATTCTCCAGATGGCTAACAGCCATTAAAAGATCACTACAAATACTAACAACTGTAAAATTTGACTTCTCTTCAGTCTTTGAAGGCTTTTTGTTTGAGCAGAACACACCACTTACATAGAACTAATTTTTTTCAAGTCCCCAGCCAAACATCTACTAAAATGCTTAAGGTCTGACATATTACAAACAAGGTAGCATTAAGTTCTTTATGCAACTGATACTAAGAACTAATTTTTTAAGAAAGCAAGTGGGAAATGCTAAAAAACCAAGGAAATGGGAGAAATGCTGGAAAAGCTTTATTTATAAAGTGCTTACATATTGGGTGTTTAGTGGGACCTATATGAAAGCATGAGGTACATGAAACCCTAAGAACAATACAGAATCCGGATTCAGTTAGGTACAGATATCAGCAAAATTCAATAAGAATAATGCACATTGGTCCTCTAGCCATTCAAAATTATAACTCAGCACAAGTGCCATCTCTGTCCAGCAGATGAAACAGGAAGGGAGGAAGAATATCACAGCAAACTGCAATTCCACAGAGAATCTCATTAGGCAGAAAATTTCTGACACAACTGATTTCACTAGTATTACACCTGGCTTGAAGGGGTGTACCTTTAAACAAAGCTTGGACACTGGCTTGGTACCGTAGCCTTCTCTGTCTCTCCTCAAGCAGATATATCTGACTTTGCTCAGCTCACAACTCCACAATATGACGACATCAGTAGCTGAATATATCATCACAAGGTACTAAATTTAAGTTAAACACACATCAGTGTATCAAAAGCTGAAGAGCTGAGGGACTTGGGTATTCTTTACTAACAGGCAATGTATTACAGGTAAAGATGTGAACTGTCATTAATGACTTCTGCAGTTTGAGCATATACTTCTTGAGATATTAAATTTATGAGCACAGTAAGAATGTTCAAACTTACTTATACAATACTGAAACAAAATAGGCATTTGCCTCAAGATCTGCTGTGCCACATGGTCACATGCATGGACTTTAGCTGACACAGCGCAGTGTGGGCACATACTGAATGTGAGATTTTGTTGCCTGTGTTCCAAGTGTGTGCACCACATGACCATGCAAAAAGCATGGAGTGTCAGATGCAATTGGTGCTACAACATGAGAAAAATATTTTAAAGAGTATCTACTTAAATTTCTGTGGAATCTCCCATAATTTAATTCTAACATTGTAATTTCAAAGAAATTCCCATTTGGTTTCTATCTGACAGGCACTACCCAGTATACCACAGCTTAAATTATCAGTTTTTCAGTAGCCCATTCTATATGTGCTCTTAAAACATACAGGTATTTTAGGCTACTGCACTTTACAACTCAGTGAAGACTGACAGCACATAGAGCATTGGTTACTGTAGCTGTTAAGTGTTAGCTGCACTAATCTAATCACCCACCTATTCTGTTCTAAAAACTTTAAAAATTCTCCTTGCAAGTAAATGGGAAGAGGTAAAAATATGTACTGCTTGATAAACAGAACAAAAATATTCGAGGTGACTTACACAAAAAGATAATTGCAGCAGATCCATGATTAAAAATCAAAGTCCATAATTTCAAGCTCTTTAGTTAGTTCTTCAGATAACACTGTTTGCTTCTTTTGCCCAATAAAGCAGTTAAAAAGCAGCTGATGCAAGACTTTAATACAATCCTGTCTTTCTTTGCAAGAATGACTGAGGGTATTAAAAAGCTTTATTTCAAGGAACAGAAATATTTTCTGATGAAGTGTTCACAACTACTTGAACTTGCATTCTGCTTTGACTTCTGTTATCAAGCTTATTCTGCAAGGTTTCCCATGTGTTTGCTTCTAGGCATAAAACCCTCAAATTAATTATTATCCAACTCACTATTAAGTCTACTTCTACAGTCTACAAAAACTGTCAGTTCTTTGAGGCTCAGAAAAAAAGCAACGCATATTGTTAAAGGAAAAGCTGTAACGTTGTCTTTCCAATCTAATGTTGCGTAAATATAACCTCTTTTAAGAAATATCTGTACATCAGCCTTCCTCACAGTTTTTCTTAAGTATCTGTTTACCAATAGCTTAATATTTTTGATAACTGATAACTTTTCATAACTGATAAAATGTTTTCCTTTCCATACCAAAATAGAGTTTTAAAGAGGCAGTTAGAAAACATAATGTTTCACTGAAAACATTAAGCTAAAATGCCCCACTGTGTGATCCATCCAAGATATCCACTTTAAAGATACTTTTTGACATTTCTAATCAAAACACTATTCCTATACATGTAACCAAGACTGAGCTCATGGCCAATTAACATTTTCTGAACAAATTTAAACAGCTTTTCAAGGCTGCAGATACAGAAGTCTGTAATACAGAAATCTGTCTTCAAAGAAAGTGGAAGATTAATTCATGTAGTCTGCTGCACTACAGGCATAGGTAAAGCTTCACAAAGGTTTACCTCTGCCACAATAATGCTGTAATATTTCAGCCGCAAAGCTTATATTGATAATTTCAAGAAGTTGAGAATATAATACTACATACAGGGACTTAGAATCAAAGGGCTTTCTTGTCAGAAACTACATACTGTGCCATTAATGCAGCAAGCGAAGTAAGATCTACTCCTTTTGTTGGCAGTCTTACCTGGTTAGGTTGGCTAGGAAAACAGGCTCTCCTGGTGTTGAAATCCTCAAATGCTGAAGGCCTTAAATTTGCACTGTTGTAAGGTTCACTGGTTACTACAGTTTCGTGTTGGAAAAGGTGATCTTTCATTAATGAACCTGATGTATTTTCTTGAGTAGTCTAGAATACAAAAGAACTCCCTTGAAATGATTTTGCATTTATACAAAAACCACACCAAACATACCAAGTTCATATATGAATGCATTTTCTACATACTGTGTTAGAGGCATCTATAAACACAAGTATTTTAAAATACACATTTTCGAAGTACTTGTAAGTAGGTAAGTATTTTCTTTACTATGAGTCAGCCTTGGAAAATAAGAGTTCCTTCTCTGCAGTATGTACACAACTTGGGCATTAGACACACATGCCTTTGTAACTCATTTGCCAAATCAGACTAAGGAACTTCTTTAAGAAAAGAGACATTAGCCCAGTCTGACATTATGTTTTCTCTAAGTACACCCGGAGCTGCCAGAATTTACAGATATACAATTGGAGGAACAAATTTCTAATAAGACTAATAAGGCAAAAGCTAGTCAGACCTTTCAATAAATTAAAAGCAAGATCAAGTGAAAAAGAACAGAAAGCCAGTTTTAACATAATACCGGCTCAATTAAAATACTTAATTACAGCAGTGTGTACCAAACAACTAATGACTGTCTTTTTGAAACTAAGGTTATAACAGGCAATTTGATACAAAAAAAGAGTCCATGTGGCAATGTATAACGAGATACCACTCAGAATAAGGAAGAGGAAGTATGTTTGGGTGGAACATTGGCTTGTGAGATGATCCAATTTCTGAAAAGAAATAGAAAACCAAACAGTTCTCATCCTTTAAGCTTAACTGACTGGGATATACTTAGGATACAGTAGAGTATATCGATACAAATCCCACTGGGCTGCCAAAAAATGTATTGTGTAATGTCTTGTTTGTATTAGAGACGCTGTAAAGTTAACTGGCTGCCATCATCTGATAGCACTGAGAAAATTCTGGCATCATCCAACTTCCAGCAATGAGAATGTTTCAGCTTTATTATATGAATTTGTGTATATCAAGAAAACATTAAGGAGGAAACAGTAAAAATACCACAGAAAACTACTGAGGCAAACCTGAAGTTTTGGCAGGTTAAGTACTAACACTGAATCATTAGTTTTCATTTATCAAAATACTTAAGGAACTTATTCTGGGATAACATTAGCACCTCTCATACATAAAACCCTAATGTATTAAGTTTGAAGACATCTAGATAAAGTGGAAGGAGCTGTTCTATAGCTCTTTAAGAGAAAGAAAATCATCACGTCATGTAGAATTTATATATTGTTCAGAAGCGCTCTGAGTGGAAAAAACATTACAATTAGTAATTAATTAATGATCAGCTTTAGTTAATACTAGAGAGCATTCACTCCATGAAAGACAATAGCTTAATCAGGTTAAAGTTTCACTGAAAAATTCTGAAGACAGGCAAAACTCCAGCGAGAAGTACTTTTTATAGATCCTTGAGCATGACAACATCACTAAGCAAGTTGACCCTGTTGTTGTCAAAATTAAATTTCCTGGTCAAACTCTATTAGAAAGGAGTACAAAAGAAACATTGAAGTGACTGGCAAGAGTTAGATTTCATGGATATATACTTATTTTAAGAGCAAAAAGCATCAAATATTAGTGCAGTATCAAACATCTTCCTAGCAGGAGGTACTCCTGCAGGTACGTTGCCCAGTGACATAAAAAGCTTCCAAAACACTGGTTCAAGCCACAGGAGAGCTGCATTCAGAATGAGGAAAATGCCTACAACTATTTTTGGTTTGAGCAATGTTATAAATGCTTACAAGCAGAAACTATTTAAGCTAGGAACACACTTAACAGCTAGAAGCCATTTTAAAGAAACCACAGTGATAAGCACTACCTAACCCCCTTACCACCTCAGCTATTATCAATTTGAGTGGTTTAGGGAGGAGGATGAGAGCTGCATAAACTACTACTCCTTCCTTCTCAGGGAGAAAGCACATACTACCCACAAGCCAGTCTTTATCCCTGGGTGAGATTTGCAGCAGCCTGCATTATTTCCTGTCCCTGCAGGTGATTCACACCTTTTTTCTTCAGAAATAAGCTACCCACACTACAGAGCAAAAAGGACACATGCACATGCTCACACAGACACACATGCTCCCCTTGGCAGTCAAGAAGGGCTCCAACTAGTAAAGGATACAGGCGCTGATCATTATTACAGTGCTAACTAGCAGTGCCAGACACTGATGCACGAAATACAAACCTTAATCTTAAAGCACGCCTTTGTGCTATATACACAGCAATTATAAAGGAATACTTTTATAAAATTCCAACACAGACACCACAATTCAAGCTAATTGACTTCAAGGACAAATCTGGGGGTGGCAGGAGACAGTGAAAGGCATCTGACCTTTGTAAGGCAAGAACTCAAGATAGCTGTTTGGAAAGCACAGTTCTCAGCCTACCAACGTAGACACTACAGGTAAGTGGACACAGCTTAACTTCTGGTATTTATGAAAAATAAAAAGTGATCAGGTCGGTTATGATCTCGTTTAGCCTATGAATATTCACTATGCTGAACTACAGAAATGCCAGATGAATATCCTGAACTCTATTTTTAATTAAACTAGTAGTTTAGATACAGCCAAACCATGTTTATCGATATCTAAAAGACTTTCTTTGGGTGACACTTCCTGCTCCACTGTGATGTTTTATGATAAGGTCATAAACATCTGAAACCTCACCTTTATGATGGAAACACTGACATCCTGAAGGCAGAGGCCCTAGAAACAACAATGCTATTGTATTGAACATTCATTTAAGTAAAAAGTAAACATGCAAAGTTTTCCACAAGAAGTAAGCTTGACATATTAAGTATGCAGAATCATAGAATGGTTTGAGTTGGAAAGGACCTTAAGGATCTCGTCTAGCTCCAACCCCCCTGCTATGGGCAGGGACACCTTCCACTAGCCCAGGTTGCTCACAGCCCCGTCCAACCTGGCCTTGAGCACTGCCAGGGAGGGGGCAGCCACAGCTGCTCTGCACCAGCATCTCAACACCCTCACAGTAAAGAATTTCTTCCTTATATCTAATCTAAATCTACCCTCTTTCAGTTTAAAGCCGTTACGCCTTGTCCTATCCCTACACTCCCTGATACAGAGTCCCTCCCCAACTTTCCTGTAGCCCCCTTTAAGTACTGGAAGGTCGCTGTAAGATCTCCCCAGAGCCTTCTCTTCTCCAGGCTGAACACCCCCAACTCTCTCAGCCTGTCCTCATAAGGGAGGTGCTCCAGCCCTCTGATCATCACATTACACACATGCACAGATGCATACATTCCCCTTTTCTACTGCCCAAAGCAATTACACCGCCCACATTCAATATCCTTTAACCACAGCCTGCAAAGTACAGTACTGGCATAGGTTATTCAGTATCATCTGTAAAGTAACCTATGCCAGTTTTTAATGCACAACGGAAATCTGGTTTGCTCCCAGCTGCTGGTATAATAATTACTGTCCTATGGTTGCTAAGAGATACTCTGAATTTTTTTCCAAGACTACTAAAACATTTCTGTGCGCGCAGGCAAAAGGATGCTGGGTAAAGCAATAAAATGACTCCAGCTGTAGCTCTCCAGCAGAATTCAAAGCCAGATGACAGCTGTAGAGAAAATGAAAACCAGACTGAGCTTCTCTTCTTCTTCAAATTTTCTCTCCTTACTTCTCCCAGTTTGCCAGAGTTAAGTCTGGGAGAGAATTCAACATTGTTCTGCAAACATTGTTAAAAATGTTCTGCTCTAAGTAAGTTTAATGATTACACAGAAGGATGGATGAGAGACCACATTTCCGTTGCATCCCAGCTCTTGTATTTACTTCCCATGAGGTCTGAAAATCTGCTGTTTGATGCTTACCAACACAAGAAGCATTTAAATGTTTTTTTCCTTATTTTTTAAAATTCTGAATAGATGGTACAGGTTTAAAAAACATTTGAATAACTTCCTTCTGCTTTAGCTATTTCTAAGACTGATGGAACAACTATTTTCATACTTGGCAAAGAAACTATTATAATCAGGCATGTATTTCTGACATGGACCGAAATATTACCTAGATTACTCTGAATGTTTTGTACAGTTTAAAGTAAAAAAATATGGCATTTGACATGCCTCTTTCTTCCAAGGCTGTTCTACCTGAATATATAAAGCATATTAGAGGTTATTAGGGATTTCAAGGAAGGAGCTAACAAATTAAAACACAAAGCATAGCCTTAAGGAAATGAGATGGAGATGTAAAGAGGCTGTTAGGGATACTGGTGAGAGAAAAAAAAATATTTCCTCCTCTTTTTTCAATACTGTTCCACAAAAAAAAAGCTTAAGAAACTGAAATATTTTGACCACAATATATTATTAGATTTAAAATAGATAATATAAATTAGTACTACTTTTATTTCTAGAAACTACACCTAGCCAATTTAAGTGCACTAAATATTGCTAAACTTGTGTGTTATGATACAGTATTTTCTCAGTAAAAATAATAGTGTCAAGGGTAATTTTCATATTTCCTTACAAGTCAAAATGTCAAGTTATTTTTGTGAAATAAAATTTCTAAAAATCTTTTGTTACAAACAAAATAAATTGAATGGTCAGTAAATAGTGCACTATACAAAGAGGTCACTAAACAGTGTATTTACAGAGAGGCACATGAATCATTTATGTCCTCCTCGCCTGCACTAAAACTATTTCAGATGCACGTAAGTTGCAGGCTTTTTCCCCTTCATATTGACAAAAAGCCCTATGTACCTATTTCTGAAAGAACAAGCCAAACATTTTTTTTTCTGCTTAGTTTTTCAGTCTACAGTTTTCTTCCACCAGTAGTAAGAAACTCAAAAGCTTAAGTGCTCCATTTCTTATTACTTCAAAACTGTTAAAATGCGTTGGTAGCCTATAAATAACACCAGTATGGCTGAATCAACAAAACCTGAAAGAAATTAGAGACTCAACTACTCTATTTTTCAGTTCTCAAAAGCAAGACGTACGTATTTCACTATCCAAAACCCACATAAAAATACTTTTAAATGCATGAGCTCTAGATTTCATTTAGTTAGATTTACTTCTAAGAAAAAAAATAATTCTGATTTTTACATTTTTTCAGTTAAGCTAAATGAGTTTTAGAGCAAGAAGTTTATATTTGGTAGAGGAAAAGAATCTGAGTCAATCTTTGAACAAACAAGCAAACTGACTTAAACAAACTGCTTGCCTACTGCATTCAAAATGCCTGGTTTTATACCAGAAAAACCAAACGTCCTACCAAAACAAATCCTCAGTGTGTATTTCCATGTAAGTATATATACATTCCCAGGATCCGTTTACAAACATTACAGGAAGTTAGATAGCTCTGCATTAACTCATTTGTGTACTTCTATTTGAAATTAAACTAGTAGAACTAAGGCTTATTTCATTATATAAACAATTTGCATATAATATGTTCATTAAACAATAGTAAGCATTTAGGCAACCTTTACAAGTATGAATGTCCTTAAGTAATGGTATTTAATACTAAGATTCTAACATTATTTGTGAACAAAAGAGCATCTAAAAAGCGATAATGAAGCTATGTCTTCTTAAAATGGTAAATTTGATCTAAGAAGAATGCTTTCTCTGTGACATTTTCTTTGAAGAATGTAAAAAAAAAAAAAAAAATCTAGTGATTCAGGATAGGCTACAGTGAGCAAAATGCTAGCCTAGAAAGCTCAAGAGTTCAATTTTTGGATTTGCATTTGAGTGGCACATATAAGTTTTGGACAACCCGATTTCTGCTTGCTACATCTATAATGTGATATACTTACTGCAAGTAGACAGCAGTGCCACTGACTACTGTATGTTTTGATTTTATTTGGATCATTTTATTTGCTCTCTGTAGCACCAAATATAACCAGCCAGTAAAATAACTTATGAAGCATGTTTTGCCATCTTCATCACTAAACGTATTAATTTTTAAAAAAAGTTAATGAAATTTATGTACAAGCTACATACTACATTCATACTTCAAATATGCACTAAATACAGGATTCCTGATGTGTAAGATGACTAGAAGAGCATAGGCAAACCACCTTGACAGCAGATGATGTAACTGACAAAGACCTATTAAATTTAGTATTTTCAAGTGTGCCTTGATGACATCCTGGGGACTTTACCTATCACACTAACTAAAGAAGAAAGAAGTGAAACTGAAGAATACCAATGTACATTATAGTTACTACAGGGTACAGACAAAAATATAAGTGCATTAACAAACATACTATGAAAAGTCAGTGTGAAATAACCCTTTTTTATATTCTGCTGTTTTAGACACAACTTATGGCTACTTAATATTTTTAATAAAATGGAGGAGCTCCACTGCTTGATCTTTTGTACTTCATTCCTCAGGTATTACAATTACAATTCTGGAAGATTGTTCTGAAGAAACAAACATCCCATTGCCCTCATATCCAAGCATCAAACTGCCTTTTAACATTCTGTCCATACTCTAAAATGTGTTTGCATAGATACACTCCAAAACTTACTCAAACATACTATTAGAGATGTGGGAAAACAGCTTATAGAATAAAAAAGGGGAAAAAATATTATTAGGCCTTTTAAACTACAGTGGGGTGGGAAAAAGGGCGACAAGTCAACATGACTCTTCAAATACATAATACATTATCTTTAAACAAAATGGTCTTATCAGTCTTCCAAGTTGAAAAAAACCCTGGGGTATCGAGTTCCACTTACAACAGTATCAATCTTGGAAGGGGGAAAGAATTAATCATTTGGAGGAGAATGTACACTACTTGGTATTTCCAAGATATTCTTGATGACTAGAGCTGGTGCCTGTAACTATTATAAAATGCTGTAACCCTTCTACACTGACACTCATAACACTGCAATTACAGCTTTGTTATTGATACATATGCCTGATTTAGATGAAGCATAGCTAAACCAGGGTGGGTTCAGCCTTCCCTGCATTTCTTTTATTTCCTCCTCCTAGTATTGTTATCGATAGGGAATTCTAATATAATTTATTTTACTTTGGTATGCCGAGATATGATAAGAGAGATTGGCTAGGTTTTTTTTTCCTCTAGAAAACAGGTAATTCTTGCCATCTATCCACAGCATGAAGCCACAATTAAGCAATATGTGTTCTGGTGAAGTCATGAAATATGTTTTCCTGTCTGGAATGCAACAGACAGAACTATCAGCAGTTTACACCAAACAAGATTATGCGTAACTTACAAATACACAGACAGTCTTTTTAAAAATATATGTATTTTTTAAAAAAATATATAAAGTAAATCTACATCATCTATTTACATATCTAAATATATCTATATTTACATCTATATGGAAGAGATTATGTAAACACACTTTTCTCTACTTTCCCAATAACAAACTCTGTAAATATAAAAGAATCACAGATATTTGCTTCAATTTTGGCATCCTTATAGAGAAACATAATAACTAGGCAGCATAATCAAGAGGTAATTAGTTTCCTCTAATCTCATTAGGCCTGTAGAAATTGCTCAATTATTAATCCTTGCAACAAAGCGTGTTTAAACAAGTCTTTTAAAAACTGATTAAGGATTGCATTAACTTTGGCACACATTTCCTCTACCCTGTCAAAATCTCATTCCTATTTTAAATCCAAAATATCTAATATTTATAGCAATTTTACTTTAAAGTGCCTTTAAATAAAGCACTGCAAATCAAGAACAACAGGTGGCTGCAAAGCCAACACTTACACAGAGATACATTTCTTCTACCATAAAATGGAAAGAAATCAGGAGACTCTTCTGCATTGCCACTGCATTGCAGTATCCTTTCTAAATACTTGACTCTCAGACTCCTATCATAATGTGATTCTTACCCCTATCTTCAAAGTAGGCTGCTAATTTTCTTGATTTTGTGTTGTAGAGGTTCTACACTGCATCTATTTACACTGATAAAAAATTCAATATTGCATAAATGACAAAACTCTTTCCCTCAAGAAACCACTTAGGAATATTATCAGTTTTCTGAATAGTCACTAAGACCCCTGAGTCAACTTGTTTCTATATCAGCTTCATATTAATTTAAGTTTGCACTCTGAAAACTGAATGTATGTGTGAATAAATCCAAGACTTTCCCTGAAACTGTAAATAGGAAAGAAGCGATGACAAGCACACAGACATGAGTAGGTTTTTATTAAGTTATATTACAGCTATTTACTGTATAAATGTATCCATAATATTTATTTATACTGGCTTTTTAATTACATGGATTCTTGGATATTACCAGGCAGTGCTACACATCACTGTTACAGCACTTCATATTCGTGTAAAGCATTGTAACTCTGAAGCATAGCAGGAGGTAAATTTTTACCTCTTATGCCATTATGGCCTATAGAAATTGAATGGTGCCTATCAGGATCAATAAAAATTTGAATCTAAACAAGTGACTGCTTTATCTTGTGTTTTTAAAAAATATCTGAACTTCCATCCTTGTTTGGACTACATATTTCATCATCTTTTCACCTCTAACCATACAATGTTAGAACTGTCTTGTCACTGCAGAGTGAAACCTAGGAAAACAAATGGGATGTGCATGTAGAAGAAGATGATTCCTGACCCCTCTTTTTTTTTTTTTTTTCCCCCAGAAAAATATTTCACATTTCCATGTGTTCAAAGAGGACACATAACCTAGAAGAGACAATGTAAACTTAAAAATTAAACTCAGGTTGGTTAATCATTCTATTGATTAAATATTGACTGCTTAGTTTAGGACAGGCAATATGGTAAGTCTTCTACATAATTATTCTGGAACTTACTTCATTAAACTGAACTTTTCTATTGCTCTTATGTTACTTATTCTCATTAATAAAACCAAAAATTATCCGATGAATGTCTTCAAAAAAATAACTGCACAATTAATTTAAAAATGTAAATACTCACCTGAAAGCAGTCTTCTGCCACTTCAACATCATTTTGGGAGGGTGGATAACCTACAGAAAAAATAAAACAACCAGATGAAGTTATTTTTATTTATAGTTTACTGCTTCCAGTAGTCCTCACCATCCTTTAGTATCCATCTGTGATGATACATACATGCTTGTTTACATTTTTAACCAGTAGATCATTGTATTTCAAGCTGATTTTATTAAGTACCATTCATTTCTACACTGTATTTTATACACTGAGTATTCCTAGGCACACTTCTCTCTTGTTCACATCTTTCTTGTAAAAGCATTTTTAAAGCATCATCAGAAGTCAGAAGCAAGGGAGTATATTCCTGTTAATGTAGGATTTTGAAAATTAAAGGCAAATATATTTGGTTGGCATGAATGCACGCTGTGCTATATTTTGCTATAAATCTGCAGAAATTGGAACTGTGAGGCCCTAACAGAAAAGGACTCATATGTTCTCTAATTATTTCTCTTGCAGGGATATGGATGATATCAGCACAAGTCATTCTAGTATGTCAACAAACATTTCCCTTCAGAAACATGTTTCTCCCTTTGCTAATATGATAACACACAATAAATCCCTAAATTTACAGCACATCACAGCACAGAATATTTTGTTTAAATTTCTCCCTTTGAGTTACTTTTTACAAGCCTGAAAGAGATGTTCTTCCCATTCAATAGACACCTGTTCTCGTCCCTCCCTCCCTCTCCCCATCCAGTAACATATTTATCATATTTTCAGCCCAGATTCAAGGCTTGATGATCTTCAGCTTGCTTATTAGTTTCCACGAGGATAGCAAAGCTCTGGCAACAGCCATATTACTATTAGAGTAAATTCTTCTATTGTTCCATATAAACCTGTCCTGAGAACTACTGTTAGCTGTTAGTAAACAAATAAAACTATTAACTGAAATTAAGTGCAGACAAAAAGAGAACTCAATGGGTCTCAAATCACTCAACTTCACAGCTTATCCTCTAAGAACACAGAAGCTGTAACAGGCTTCTGAGAAGAAGATCTAAGTAAGTCACTAGAACTCTATTTCTCCACCTCCATTTTTTCACCTCTCAATTTCCTCAATTTCTTCACCTCTCAAAAAAAAGAGGCAATGCTTTATTACATAGGGATGTTTTGAGGAATTACCTTATTAAGGTGTTTGTGAAAGAATTTAAGACACTTGGATGAAGAGCACTTTAGAAATGCCAGAAATACTATTTTAAAACTGTCAAAATCTCAATATGCTATAGATCAATCCACATCCTTAAATACTGTCAGCATTAATGTTATGCAAAGTGCTTTGACTTACCTCATTTACTAAACACCCAACACCCACCCACCAACCCCTTCACCTGAAATATGTACCTTGAGAAATATCCTCTACTGCTCTCCGAATACCTCTGTCAAATGCTCTTGCATCAGCAGGACTCTGAAATGTGAGGCCAAACTTTTTGTCATCAATCTTCCAGTGGTAAAAAGTAGGAGTAACTTTGTTGTAAACGAGGTCCTTCTTTAATGTGCATTCCAAGACCACCTTCCAGAAAAAAGACAGGAGGAAAAGATATCACTGACTAAATAGATCATATTTAAGAATAAAATGTCTTCTTGAATTAAGTGAAAACGTACATCAGAAGGTCAGATAAAAGTCTATGTTTACATTTTTCCCTGTTACAAGAATGTAATTTTTTGCTTTCATTATGGCCAAATTATTCACTTGGTGATAGGTGGTACGGGTTAAGGACACTATTTGTATACTAAGTGAATCTTCCCAGCCTCACACCCGCAGCAAGAACTTCTGTCAGTACAGGCTTGCTAGATGTTTGGCAAATGAAATACGCCACGTGCCAAAAAAAATATTACTATGCTGATATCAATTATTACTGTATCACCGAGAATTTTATTTGTATACTTATTCTACAGAATTTTCAAACACTGGACTAACTTTATGCTGCTTTCAGGCCATATCAGTTTTCTCACAGAAAGGCTACTGGACAAGAGAAAATACAAGAGAATTGTTTTATAAACTGAGATTAATCAAAACTAAAATATTTTTGAATGTATTACTGCCTGTACCTAGACAAAAATATATTTATGACTTAGGCTCAACTATAATGAAAGCAGTAATTAGGAATAATTAACAGAATTATTTGGCTAGAAAACTGTTACAGATATACATGCACATTCAGTTATGAAACAAAGTCGCAGTCTTCACATCATTTCCCCACTTTGAACTGACTTGTTTTTTAAAATATACTTGCATATTTAATTTACCTGCAAAAATTATTTTATGCAACATTGTTACATTAACTGTTTCTGGATTAAAAAAATCCAAGGTGAACAAGAACGGATGGAGGGACATACAACTCATCTGCTCCTGTAGTGCTAGGTATAATAATATGTACAGCAAGACAACCTGTATCTCTGTATTACTACTAGATTCTGAAAACCTACACTGAGAGGTGAATGAGGAATTTTAAAATTCTATCATTTCAACATTAGTGTATTTTCAGAATTTTCATTTTTAGTTTTGTTACATATGCAGCTTTTTGACAGAAATAAAATTTCATACAACATGTGGAAAAATTATTTGCTGTAGCTGTGCAGAAAAAGGTGCTGCAGCAAAAAAGGTCTAATTCTGCAGTTCTAAGGTGTATTAAATGATCATTCTTTGTTCCTTCTGGTGATTTTAAACTTGCTTCCTCCTAAAAGAGAGTTAAAAATTAAGATTTCTCATATCACTGCATTTTCTAGGTCTGTGAGCACTTCTGGGGAATCTCTACCACATTAAACACCAACTATTCCACACTGTATTTTACGTGCAGTTTTATCCAAAATATCAACAAAAAGTACTTCTAGCAAGACTGATTTTATAGCATCTCAATGAACACTTGCTCACAAAGGAGTTAATTCATATTACTTTATACTGAAAATTCATACCTGGATAACAAGTATTTTTAAAAGATAGTACCACTGGAGATAAAATACTGGATTAAAACTTAACTGAGTAGAAGCTATGATTTTTTCAAAGAAATCCAAACCAAGCCAGAAATCCCCCAAACCAACCCCTCCCCAACCAAAAAGCAACACTACTACCACCCACCCCCCACTTCCAACCCTCACAACATTTTATAAGACAAGCAATCATTAACAGAACAAGCAAACATCCTCTCCAACACCATAATTGTTTTCAGCTTGATTTAAGGAAACAACAAATTTGACAGGACAACACTGATTTTTCAGTTCTAAAGCTACAGGAAAACAACCACTTATATCTACTGTCTTAACTGATCTAATGGCATTGAAGGGGAAAAACTGGTTCAATGAAAATTGTATGTACATGAGACTTTATGCCTGCCCCACCTGAAAGAAAATGCAAAAACTATAGGTCAGAATTAGCAGTGGGACAAAAAAAAAAAAAGAAAAAAAGAAATATATAAACATCCAGCCTTCAGTAGTTTTTGTTGCATCCAGGAATACTAAAAGCCCAAACCAAACAAAAACATACCAACCATCCCCTAGAGCATTTTTTGCCTTTTCAAAACACTTCTATGCTTTGCAGCAGCAACACATTTTTTCCCTGTTAAACATAATGCTGCCAAAGGCCTCTTTATGCTGAAGCATGCAAACTAGTACCAGGGCTGGGGAGGAAGTATCCTAATATGCCAGTCAGAGAGGGACCTGGGGGGGTTGATTGACAGCCGGTTGAACAGGAGCCAGCAGTGTGCCCAGGTGGCCAAGAAGGCCAATG
Organism: Athene cunicularia; assembly: GCF_003259725.1. Lineage (NCBI taxonomy): Eukaryota > Metazoa > Chordata > Aves > Strigiformes > Strigidae > Athene > Athene cunicularia. The sequence continues at coordinate 34,068,282 of NW_020799101.1, read as the reverse complement.
GCATCCTGGGTTGTGTCAACAATAGTGTGGCCAGCAGGGACAGGGAAAGGGATCTTAGCCCTGTACTCGGCACTGGTGAGGCCGCCCCTCGATTCCTGTGTTCAGCTTTGGTCCCCAGTTTTGCCAATTATCAGGCCTAGCATAAAGGACACAGCCAGCATAAAGATGAACCAATAACCAAATTGTATTTGATACAAAAGGGCCAGTACATGGGTGAGCACTGGGGGTACAAACAAGTCAGTCAGATTATACACAACCAATGTCAATCCCACTGACCCCAACAACAACACCACACCACCAACAACAGGTGGAATAAATGGTGAAATGCAGTTTCCCATAGAAGGGACAGGAGACAACCAAGTCAACAAGCCAAACACATAAGACCAAGGAAGCCACACACTCAATCTCTACACAGCCCACATTTACAAAAGCCAGACCTGACTGGAGCCCAGTCCCAGGGAGGCAGGAGGTCCTTCCCCAACAGGGAACTCTGCACAGGGCATCCACCTCACAGACAGACACTGCCCCTGCCTGCAAGGGGTCCCAGCTTTTATCCCTCAGTGGGACACCTGACCTTTGGTTACTTAATGTGGGACACCTGGGGCTCCTTTACCTAATGGCTCTGTCTGCAAGGCCAGCCCCACCCTGGAGGGAAGCCCAAAGGTAAACTCACCCCCCCTTTGGGAAGGGCTGTGGGAATCACCCAGATGTCAACCTTACTTTGGGGCTTGGGGCTGAAACCCCAGCATTTCAGCCCCTCACTACAAAAAGGACATTGAATGACTCGAGCGTGTCCAGAGAAGGGCAATGGAGCTGGTGCAGGGTCTGGAGCACAGGTCATACGGGGAGCGGCTGAGGGAACTGGGGGGGTTTAGTCTGGAGAAGAGGAGGCTGAGGGGAGACCTCATCACCCTCTACAGCTCCCTGAAAGGAGGGTGCAGAGCGCTGGGGATGAGTCTCTTGAACCAAGTATTAAGTGAAAGGACAAGGGGTAATGGTCTTACGTTGTGCCAGGGGAGGTTTAGACTGGATGAGAGGAAGTATTTCTTCACAGAATGGGTTGTTAGGTGTTGGAATGGGCTGCCCAGGGAGGTGGTGGAGTCCCCATCCCTGGAGGTGTTTAAGAGCTGGGTCGACACAGCGCTGAGGGATATGGTGGAGTTGGGAACTGTCAGTGTTAGGTTAATGGTTGATCTTCAAGGTCCTTTCCAACCTAGCTGATTCTGTAATACATATATCACCAAAGCCTGGAATGGAAACCAAGCTTTTAGCAATACAGATTTTTTTTTCAAGCCTTTGAACATCCAAAACGCCAATCGTTTTTTACTGCACTTTGCTACGGTTTGGAACTCTCTACACAAAGATGTTATCATACTCCTCACATGGTTACCAAAAATCTGCCTTCCCAAACCTTTTTAGATAGAACCTCCCTAAGATCTCCCGTGATAAGCACAACAAAAACTTGCAAGTTGACTAAGACTTAACAAATTTGCATTTTTTAACAAACATGAGTTACTGGTCTGAAGGTTTTCTTCATTTGGAGACTTAATATAAGACTTCCATGGCAATATGAAGCAGTCGCCTTATCATGTAATGGGAAATGTTTAGCCACATTATCAAGATCTAAATTCTCAGAGTATAAATAGGGCTATATGTCTACTTACTATTATTTAATGAAAAAATCCTTTTAATATCCAGATGTCATTAAGTGCAACACTAATGAGTTCATAGCTACTCAAAAATACTTGCTTGCTACATGTTTATTTTCTCACCTATACAAGCTACATTCTTCAGAGATACTAGAAACTGGTTTGTGTAGACAAGATGAATCTTTAGATAAAGACATTTCAACACTTCAAACCCAAATATTTTTAACAAAACCAAGGTAAGTATTTAAGATACTAGCATCATTATCTAGGGCTTGTTCTGGAAACAAATATGAATAATACCTTACTGCATTTGATACAAATTTCTATTTTGATAACGACCTCATAATTGATCATTTCTGGATACTATTTAACTGGTTTCTAGCTGTACTTTCAACAGCTTAAAACACTACATGTGGATTGATAGTTTCATAATTTCTCACTCCCAGTCTAAATCTACAAACACATAAGCATATAGTTTTTGATGAAACTTTTGAATACCTTTCCTGCTAAACAGAATCAAAAGCTTTTCTCTAATCTGAGGACCAAACAGCATGACCTGAGTGTATTCATGCTACAGAGCATGTAGCCCCAGTGCCACCATGACCCTGTCACATGATTACTATTCGGTCCGTGCCTTTTTTTCCAATTCAAAAAGTAAAATGATGTAAGGACTGCACTACAGTCCATCAGAATAATTTTTTTTTCCTCGAACTTTAAAGCCAAATTAAAACGTAAATGATAAATTAAGTTTTTGAACAGCAGATTTGTGGAAGAGAACAAACAGTATTTACATTGTTTCAGATTTTTTTTCTCCCTTTACACAATTACCTGTTCTTCAAAAGAAAGATTTTAAACTTTGATTTTTCATTCCTGACTCACAATCCAAATGATACTAGTCACTTTTTCTTTTTTTTTTTTTTTTTTTTTCCCCCCCTCCTTCAGTGAAAACTTCCATGGCAAAGGACTGGAGAAGAAAATAAAACAGAACAGAGAAATCTAATACCTTTTCATTCAAGAATGTACAATTCACCAAAGCCTAAGAACCTATAAGCTTGAGCTTAATGTATGTTTAACACTAGTGCTATTAAGATAGAAGAGAGCTACTGTAAACACAGTAAGAGAGCAGCAATCCTAACCAGGTTAGGAGTGTAATTGTTCCAAGCAGACTGGCTGGAGCCACATCTAGGAAGGTGAGTATACTAAAAGGAGGAAACATGTAATTATGTCACGGTCTTCACGACATACCCTTACATTCCAACGCAGATCTAAACAACCTGAACAAACTAGCAGGGAGCATTCTCTCTCCTAAATTAATTTAATGGTGCCACCAGTTTGATTTTCTTCTCAGATAACTAGGATGCTTTTTGTGAACCCCCTGAGATGTTTTAAATAGCTCAGTACTGCACAAAAACCCTAGAAGTTCTACACGTAGCCTGAAGCTGGTTCGTAAAAGTGCTGACAGAAACCTAACTCTTGGGTATATAAAGAAATGACAAGAAACCACCCCAACAAGGAACTTCAATATTTTGATATTCAGTCCCAAAGTACTGAATTTATACAGCTGACTTACAGACTGAGATCTATAGTCCTAATTAAATGGCCACATATCCTGTAAAATATACGGAGAGGCTTGGCACATTAGAATGGAATTACAATGTAGTGTCAGATACAGTACTTGGAGAAAATACAACTAAGGACAGTTTACAAGGAACAATAAGAGAAGAGATAAAAGATCATTCATTCTTTTTCAGTATAGCCATTTAAGAGGCATCTGGAAGATACCTCCATCAAATATGTCATGTATGGATTTCAAGTTGCTTTGGAACAAATTCCACCTTTCTACTGACAGACAGGTTAACATTAATACTGGCATTATGATTCCCATGTATTTTAGGTAAAAGCCATATATCTGAATTCCATTTTCTCTCTAACCTGAGGTATTTCAAAAATCCATGCTTCCCCGTGTCCCAGAAAAGTGCTCCAAGTTCTGCGCTATAGGTTCTCCAGAGTAAGGCAATTTCTGCATCTTTTCTGGAATCTGAACCAACTCACAAAAAGAAAAACTTACTGGCCAGAGCAAATCAAACTATAAAGGAGTTTAAAGGTATTTTTACAGCGTGTAATGTGACTTGGGCAGGAAGGAAGACTGTTTTTAAGGATTACTTTCTTTTTTAATCCACGGAAGTATTTTCAGAAATGGCTGCGTGTACCTTGCAAAAAAGTGAGTGAAGTAAAAATCATGGTTCAGCTGACTGAGCTGTAATGAATTCTAGATACTACAACAGATTAAACATTGCTGAAGACACACGTGCTCAAAGTCTGAGTAACAATGTTGAAAATGGTTTAGGAAGATTTCTAAAAACAATGTTGTTACTTTTTCTTTGCAAATGCATTAGCAGAGCAACCAACTAAATAGCATATGACTAACTTCAAATATCACTTAGGTATAAAGACTTACACAATGAGACCATTCCAAAATGAGATTAGAGTCATGTTGGAGCACAGAAACAGCAGATGAAGTATAACTCTTACTTAGAACCAGAAGATGATCAAAATATTTGGTCCCTACTCAATAACAAACACAATGAACCATAACAATTTCCACTTCTACATTATTTTTTAAAAAAAACCTAAAAAATAGCATTTTATGACACAGAAGTAATCTTCAACAGTCCTCTTCAGGGCTGCTTTTTTGAGAATGCAGCCTTCTCTACTCTTTCAGTTGGAACTGACAATTACACTTTATCTTGCTGATGTTGTTTTTCTTGGTCTTTTCTTTGTATTATGAAATATATATTCACCTGTCATTTCTACTTGGACCAGTCATTGGGCTTCATTAATGAAAGGTTAAAAATTGTGCTTAAACAGTAAATCCACAGGAATATCCCAAGAATAAGTGTAAAGCCATTAACTATATTAAAATCATAAGGATCAGAACAGTTTCAGAATCAGTGACAGGATGAGTCCCTACCCAACAGAACTTCTCTTCCAGTCCCTGCTATGGTCCTTCTGAAAAAGTGCCATGACCTAACAATCTCCTCACATAGGTTGGTGCAGGATCTTGTTTCTTTTATGTCAACAGGGATCTTGTTGCATTCTGTGCATCTTTGTTGTTAATTCATTACAGATTAGCTGTTGCTTATAACTGCATTAGTTGAAGTCTGAAGAAATATGTCCACATGTCACTTCCTTCAACTCCGTCACCAAAGCATCACTGGCTCTACAGTATTCTTCCCACAGACTAAACCTGTATTTGTTAGTTCCCTGAGCTTTATTCAATATACACTGGATAAATATTCTTCCTAGCTGCATTTCTTCCATCTTTTAATCACATGGTTTTTGAGGGGCTGACTTCCAACAGCGACTTCCTAAAACTGCAGTAAGATCAAAATCAGATCAAAAAAATCAGATCAAGATCTGCCCTGACAGACCAGTAGGTCACATCTGCAGGCAGCAGAGAGGCGACTGATGGACACAGAATGGGGGACACACAAAAAACCAAAACAAAACAACCTTTTCAGGACAGTAAGTGTTTGGAAAATGTATTCATACTAACATGAAGCTCAATTCTAGACAGGAAGAAGAGCAGAGACATTTAAAACCTTCTACCAGAAGTGGAAACAAAACAAGGCTTGCCCAGGGGAAGTAAGAGAGCAAGCATAAAACAGATCAGGATGCTCATGGCTGTGACATTTTCATATGCATGTGGGTGAAACATTAAGCCAGCCTTAAGTTCTGAGTATTTTATTACCCTTGTTTTCTGAAGGCAAGATGTGAATGTTGAAAGTATTAAGAATTAAGAGAAAATTGTCAAGTATCTCTAAAAGCAATAAAGCTCCTCAAAAACAGCCTCAATAAGGCTAAAAAAAGTTCTAAAGGGAACTACAGCAAAGTGAGGAAGGAACTGCAGGTGCACATAGCTGTGCGGGAACACAGGGTACTCTGCTAATAGCACTACGCCTCGCTGAAATTACTGAGTCAGCAGAATTTCTATTTATACAATCTCGTCCTACAACAGTCAAGTCAAGGCAGAAAAGTCAGCAGTCCTGCCTCAAGGGAGAAACTGTATGCTTGAGAAAGAACCAGCAGTATGGTATAAGAAGTAATTCTACCTCCTAAACTTACACAGGAGTCATAAATTATTGGCAGAAATGATTAAGTTCTTGATAAAAGTCATTAAGATGGAGGTTTTGTGCTTTCCCCACTTCTCTGTTTCCACATTAAGACAGCCCCCACCCCCCCTTCAGAAACCTATTTGGCACACAAGTATCCAAGCAAGTCTTAGTAAACCAATTTAGTTTTCCACAGGTCTGCATGTAGAAATGGCTGAGATCCTACACCCATTTTTCTTTTGTGAGGCTGACTTTTGTGATGCTATTTAAGAATTTAAGACAAGTTTATTACGGTCATTTTATTTAATGTAGTTGATAAATGAATAGTCTATGTGTTTATCAAACCAGATCAATTCTTGGACCTGTCAGCTTCATGGTTTCTTCCAATACAAAAACTGTTTTCATATAAAATGGGTACTTCTTGTCATAGCCAACTAACGGAAATCATTACTGATTCAGTAATCATTTCTTCAGATTTTGTGTTTTTAACAAGTTATCTCATTTCCTAACACTCCTATTAAACACAGTATCGTTGGTGTATAAACAGGTTAACAGGAAGATTTGATTTTAACCCTGCATTGGAAAAAAAACCTGAATAGCAAAACATTTCCCCAAGTGGATGGAAATCTGCAATGAAAAAAATACGTTTTGAAGTTTTTAAAAGATCAAAATGCTTAATTCTGGAAGTACATGGTATTAAACCTAAACCAAACAATTGGCTCTGTAGGTATATAAACATTGATATGGTTATCAACATCAGTCTAAGCAGCAGCATTAGACTGAGACTATAAATTCACTTTCTAGTCTACAAGCAACAATAAGCAAATATCTATTTTTAGGTCCTGTGTAGTTGTAATAGGAACATTAAACGGATGTAAATTGTTACCGTTTTATCCCTGAGTCGTTCTCCATGGATAAGAAAATCAGCACAGCTATTCTCTTCCTGGGGAATGACTTTGAAGACGGTGACACAGCTTAGTCCACCCCCTCCAAGTGGTAACCATCCACCACTTGAGTCACTCCCGGGTCATCACCACAGCTCGCACTCGTGCATAACTATTACTGGAAGAGATGCAAAAGAAATAATTAGTTTTCCATAAATGTAAACCAGCTAAGCCTAGTTAAAAAAACAAAACAAACCAACAAACCCACAACCAAGATCACAATAATTAACACTGTGGAGGTTCAGTCCTTCCATAACAGTCACCTAAAAGAAACGAGGCTAGGAAGACCCTCTTAAAAAAAAAAAAAAAAAAAAAAAAAAAAAAAAAAAA
>NW_020799101.1:34031336-34061197 GCF_003259725.1 Athene cunicularia | reverse complement strand
AAAAAAAAAAAAAAAGAAAAAAAAAAAAAGAAAAAAAAGTTCCTCTGTACTTCTATGCCTTCTTTAGGACTTCTTGGAGCTTATATGCAATTCCTTGTAAAGAAACTTAGCCACACAATATAGTTCCTCAGAGTCAAAACAGATATTCTTCTAAGAACTTTACAGTGATCTAGCTAGAGACGGCCAGGGGCGGGAAGAGACTAAGAATCAACTCCCAATTTATTTTAGACTAATCATGAAGCCAGTCAGCCACCATGAAATTGCATAGAAAAGAGAACAAGAAAGCAGAAAGAGGTCAGGCCTTCTGCCACTGAAATCTAAACAAGAACAGGCTTCTAGTCAGAAACCCTGCTTCCCTCCCTCCCTCCCTCATAACCCGTCCTGTGCAAGGGTAGGTCAGGACACACACACTGTGGGGTTCAACAACAGAACCAGTTACAGCTACTTAAAACCTAATATTTGCAGTGTCTACTAGCCAATTCTCTCCTGTATTCACAGTTTGTGGAAAATTACTTGCATTTTACAATTCAACAGCTTTTCCCATCATTTAGCATTTTTATAAAATAAACAAATGGTCATCACTTCATTACTTAAAAGCCAAATTCCTTTTTCAAAGTCTCAGAAAAAGAGGTTCTGGTGATCCCTCTCTCTCTCAGCATTTATTTATTTCTTTTCAATTAAATAACACATTTTAGTTTTAGTTATGACTTTGCTGCTGAAAATTCAGCAGCAAATGAATTCAGCAGAAAAAAGGAATTTGCTGTTGGAAAACCCCATGGTTTACCAAGGATGTTGTAAGATCCTACATTCAATGTATGGTTTACCACATGAATGTAATAGTCCATGAATTAGTATTCCAACACTTCAAAAGAAATAAACTTCATGATATTTTTTGCAACATGTTTCTGACTGAGCATTTAAGCACTTATGCCAGTGATGTCAAATTTATGCCAGTGATGTCAAAAAAAGAACTGAACAGGAAATATTAGAAGAGGACAAAACTGCTCCTTCTGTATGAAATTATTTGTGATATAACCGTTCAACAAACTGTTGTATTTTAAAACGATCACTGCTTTATTTTTTTTTTCCCCTCAAATGTCCCAAAATAACTGAAGGTAGGCTTTTTTGCGTAATTAATATATTACGTTCTCACACACACATATGATTCACACATATGATTCACATATATATATATATATATATATATATATATATATAAAAAAGAATTTTGCTGCAAGCATCTAAAGCTTAAATACATAACGGTTTGCAAAATGGGAAATAAACCAAGATTATCCAATTTTAGCTTATAGGCAAGTGAACTTGTTTACAGAGACTTTGTTTGCCCCCTCCAAGCAAAAAACCAGCCTCCTCCTCCCCCTAAATCTCATCGTTAAAATGACAGTTCAGTCAATGTTTCTCACCATTTCTGTACCAACATCTTTTAGTAACTCTTCCCACACAGCAGATAAATATAATCAAGAAAAATCCAATCCCTCATTGTATGCATCTATCAATTCTAATATCTGCAAATAAAAATGGTTGTATCTTCTTAATAATATCACTGAAAGCTGAATCATTCATTGGTCTCTATCACTGTGTTTCACTCGGAGATAAGTTCAGATTGTAGTTGTACACTTCAGACACAAGTGGTCTGTCTCATTTCTCTGAGGTGAAGACCCTTTTCTGACAGAAACTGAGGACACTGGGACTTTCCTCTGAAATAAATATGATGCACCAATTGGTTAAAACTATATACTCTCTTTGCTGTTCTCCACAAATTCAGCTTTAAAGTTATTCATTCTATAGATTTAGTTGTAAATCCAAATATTAAAGCTTTCTTTTGTTTAACAGACTGCAGCAGAAGTTCAGTTAAGCATCATTCAGGGACATCACAGAACTTCACTTAGGCTACATGAGAAAACTTGAACTACAACAGATTAACGTTTTCATTTTGTTGGGTTTTTTTTGGGTTTTTGGTTTTTTTTTGTTGGTTTGTTTGGGTTTTTTAATTAATTACACTCCACATTCATTTGCTTTTCAAGAATGGCTAAGGAGATGCAAAGATGGAGGATTAGTATCATACCTCAATAGCTTAACTACTTCCACTTGCCAGAGTTTTCTGTCAGTGTTGTGGATTTTTTTCTCCCCTTCCCTATATTGAAGCACCTAGTTTGGTCTAGTTAACAAACTTGTGTTTTGTTTCAATATTTTCTAAACCGTTTTAAACAACATTTATTCTTTCAAGTACTTTAGAAACTACTGTCAAATCCACTGCATTAGTGCAAGAGCCAAAATAAAATTTCCCAACAGGTAACATTTAATGAATAACCTCTTAAATCGAAACAAAACAGGTCTTCCATACAACCACTCTGTAAATTTACTAGACAAACTCATTACTGTACTTGCAACAACGCCAAAGACTAAAAAGAGACTGTTTAGTTTTGTGGGGATTTTTTTGTTGTTGATTGTTTCTAATATAATTTTTTATATTTTAAAGGAACTCACGATTGGTAATGATAACCATTTTTAGTAACAATGTAAGCTGGTTTGCAATTAGCCACAAAGCAGCAGCAGGACTTGAGTGATTTCCATTTCCAGAATTCTCTGTAAACAAAACAGCATCTGCTTGTCACACTACTGGTGCTACTGAAACCACCCAGATGTCTTGTATCTCTAAGCGTTATAGCCCCATCTACTCTTGGGAATTTTGGAAACAATTGCTAAACTGCCGGTGTAGCTTAGCTGTGGGAAAAAGGGCAGACAAGGCTCCAGTGTCTTCCGGCACCACCCTTACAGCCCAACATTTTTACCTACTCTTGCATGTTCAGCAGCTCTATCAGCAATAACTAAACAAACGAAAACCAAACAAATGGCAATCAGTTGAGCATTGCTTTTATGAAACCCTTTACTTGGAGCTACCATAAGCATGTGAAATGTAGCATGAAGAGCAGCACTGCAACAGTGGGCCCAAACCTACTGTATCACATCCAACTGTTCCTGAGACCACTTGATTTTTAATGTGGCCACTGGAAATTCTTGAAGCAAAGGAAGGTTTACAGGAAAAGCCAAATTCTGTACACAGAGGCATGCTGCCACCCAAGAGACAGTGCTGAGCACCAGTGGAGACTGGAGACAACCACATCAGAATCCATCAATTCCTAACAACTATGGTAACAGATCATCTCTCTAACAGCTGAAGTGCCTCGGGTAAGGAGATGAGAGTACAGTATAATTATGCGACTACAATGCATTATAAATTGTGATGAAGCAGAAAAAAAAAAAAAAAAAAAAAAGTGTTGTTTTCCCCTAGTGGTTAAGAGCTACTGAAGAGTGGAGCATGTGTCTGAATGGTATACCTATAAACTTGAGATGAAATCATTTTAAGATAGCAAATGAAGATGATTCTTGTACCAAAATCAAGAGCTGGAGTGGGTTGAACTAAGCAGCTGAAGAAAGCATTAGGGGGCAGAAACAAAGGGCTACAAACCATAAGTGGACGTGAAAGACGTAAGATTTAGTCCTTGCCTGCCATCAACTTTAAAAGCACCAAGCATTAAAATCTGACCACAGGCTTTAAAGGCTCTCTCCTCCCTCCAAAAGTTGCCTGTTTATATTGTTGTAATGCTCCTGGGCCCAAACTGACTTATGACCTGGATGTCCAAATTGTTGTTCAAGCCCTGCACTGCACTGACCTCGACAGGCTGGAACCTTCAGCTCAGCAACTAACGAACAATCCTGCTTTTGGTGACTGGGGGGAGGAAGACAATTGTAATTTCATCACTATGTTTTTTTCATAAAAAATAAATTATTTTGATAATTTGAGGTATTTCTTATGTGTAATATCAAGCAAATTAAAGATACCAAGCGTTATTACAACATTTGTCCTTTCTTCCATTAACGATCCAAAAGAGAATGAAGGTTAAGAATCTCTGCCAAAATATTTTTCCCAGAGAAAAAGGGAAGAGACGTTGAAGGAGGAAAAAAAAAACAGCTATCTTCTTGCATTACATTTATTTTAACCCAGTTTCAACAGTATGCAAATCTTCCCTCTCCTAGATTCATACTAAGCATTATCATTCTTTTATTTGTATGGCATCTTGCACATTTCTATTTTAATATAGGACTGAAAAATAATAAACAGTGATCCCAGAACTGTTTATTAAGACAACTGAACTGCAATTGCAAAGCGTTTTTTAATACTATAAAGCTACTACCATCAAGAAACCTGGATCTTCAAGTGGAATTAAAACCAGAACCATACGAGAAGCTGACCCTCTTAGCTTCAGTAAAATTATTTCGCATTGTAGTTTCTTTCAAAGCTGGAAAGTGGATTTGCAGAAAAGGACCTGAGGTTTCAGGTGGACCAAGCTGAACATGAGCCAGCAATGAGTCCTTGCAGCAAAAAAGGCCAACGGTGTCCTATGCCACATTAGGAGAAGCGTCGCCAGCAGGTCGAGGGAGTTGATCCTTCCTCTCTACTCAGCACTGGTGAGGACACAACGGGAGTGCTGTGTCCAGGGCTGGGCTCCCCAGTACAAGAGTGATATGGAGCTACCGGAGGGAGTCCAGCCAAGGTCACTAAGATGATTATGGAACTGGAGTATCTATCATATGAGGGAACACTGAGAGAGCTGGGGCTGTTTAGCCTGGAGAAGGGAAGATTTGGGGGTATCTTATCAATGTATATAAATACCTGAATGGAGGCTGCAAAGAGGATGGAGCCAGGCTCTTTTCAGTGGTGCCCAGTGACAGGACCAGTTGCAATGAGCACATACAAACACAGGAGGTTCCATTTCAACATCAGGAAATACTTTTTCACTGTGAGGGTGCCTGAGCACTGGAAGATGTTGCCCAGTGAAGTTGTGGAGTCTCCATCCTTGGAGAGGTTCAAAAGCCGTCCAGACATAGTCCTGGGTAACCTGCTTTAGGTGGTTAGGTGGTCCTCCTTGAGCAGGGGGAGTGGACAAAATCACCTCCAGAGGTCCCTTCCAACCTCAGTTATTCTGTGATTCTTTGATTTAATATCATATTTCAAAGCACAGTAATTTCAATAAAATACAGCTTTACAACTATAACTAATGTGGGTTCATTTACGAGAATTCATGATACTTTGAAGTAAGAGTTGTCACTGTGCACAACTGCTATTTAAACACTTCTGACAAGGCTAAGGAAAAAAAAAGGCATTCTGAAAAATCGTGACACACTCTGCTATGAAATTACACTATCTTTGTTGGCACAAAAGTAACAGCTCCAGGCTGATCTTTGAATGTGAACTGGTCATGGATCAAGGCTCTTTACCTTTGACTGGCACTTTACACACGTACTTTAACCCCTCCAACTTCTGCTGCAATATACTTATATGTTTGTAGCCTCACCCAAAGAGCATACATGAACCACACTTGTCTTTTTATGGCTCTTATTATCCAAACAGCTTAGCAGAAGATTTTACAATTCCCAACTAGAGAAGTGCTTGTGAGTACAACCATGCCTGGAGTACCAAAGGTAATACCAGATCACTGAGTTGAAGTCTATTTTACTTGCAGATAACATTTGTTGAGTATTGACTCAATGTAGAAAAAAAAATTAATTTCACCAGTATCACATGAACATATCGGTACACTACTGATGATATGAAGTCCTTTGTTACTAAGGTTTAGAGAATGACTACCACTGGCACAAAACATTAATGACTTATCTACAACAGAAGGAGATGTAAATATAGCACGAGTACTAAAGAAGACATAATTTACATCAAGAAAACATATGACAGCACATCCCATTAATTTCTGTGAAAAGGAAACTGCTGTATATATATTTTTTGCCATAATAACAACTATTATATGAGGCTCTGCTTGACATGTCTGTTACATTTCTCCTCTCAAAATTACACTAGCAAATCAGAATATACACCAAACTATTATGCTGGTAAAAGGCAAAATTTTGCAGACTCTCCTTTAAGAGAGGCAAAAGGTATTCTTCACAGGAAAAACAGGAGGTACATCAACCATGCATGGCTACTATACCTAGGAAATTTACTTTTGTGAGGAGCGTAGCAAGAAAAAGACATAGATTTCTAGGAGGAATTACAGACAAATGCTGTTACATTTAGGATACCCTCACTGATTTACTGAAGAGCTTTGGACTTTGCCAAAAAAAGCTGAATAAGACATTCCTGCTTGAACAAAAAAAAACCCCCCCCCAAAAAAAAAAAAACAAAAACAAACAAACAAAAAAAACCACATCCCAAAACCAGAAGCCTGAACTACCAAGTAAAACGGCTTGAACCGAAAATGGCAGAAGAAAAAAAGCTATGTGGGAAACTGTATTGCATAAGGAAAGGATAACTGGTATTCTGAGAGCGCCAAAAATACTTGGTTATACAATTATTATTTAGCAGGAGGGGCTTGTAAAACAAGGTGTTTGACAGTGCACCTACAATTCAAAAGGGAGAGATACAAATGAACAAGTGTCCAGAACAGGAAACTATTAATATGGTATATTGCTGTTATGAAGTGTTGTCTTGGACACACATCAGAGAAAAAAAAAAAATTAAAATAGCAGCATTAGAACTACATTCCTAGTTGAATACAGACAACATAAGAATTTTGACCATGTAAAGTAACCAATAGTGCAAGGAAGAATGGCTACTATGGCAAGAGCTTTCACAAAGCACAAGAGCACATGAAGAAAGGGGAAGTTGCTAAAGATTTGAAAACCATGAAAATTACACAAAAAATAGACACTTGACATTTCCATGAATAATATTTTAGCCCTGCTCTCCAGCACCACCTCTTGTTTAATAATTGTACCTAGTTTCTATTACTTCTGTATGTCATCCATGAGGATTGGTTAAGTGAAGTAGTATTTTAGCAGATTAAAGGAAATCACGACACATACTTGGGTTCCACCTCTTTTAAACTGCCTTCTGGAGGCCTATATTTTCATAATAGTATGGATTCTAAAATACCACCTGGTCAAGGCATATTACTTAGAAAACTGCATCTGATATCAAATACACAAGCAAATAAACTCCCCCAACTTGTTTTTCTTTCTACCATTCCCCACAGAAGTTAAAAAGAACCAAAGTAACAATCTAAGATGGGTCCACAGGTTTTGGACATGCGTACCAGAACCAAAAGAACAGTATATAGTATGCAGTTCCCCTTTGTAAGAGTTGGTGCAATGAGCTGGACATGGCAGATATTTTTTAATGACTTCCCAGATGCCTGCTTAATAGAGGACTAGTACCAGGGACTCCTGGACTATATGTCATGCAATTCCATGCAGATGCGGTAACAGAATTTCAGTGTTCAGATCTTGCTATTCATATGACCCCCATGTTTAATGGCTTCCTCCAGAAAACCCTAAATTTGCCCCATTCTTACAAGCTGACAGCCATGAACTCCAGAAATATCCACTCTTCATCCCAGCACAGTTTCTCCTATCTCTATATTCTCATAGTTTTTCTTCTTCCTTACCCCGGAATTTCTGAAGATCCAGAGGAATCTCTTCACTCCATTTATAGCACAGAACTGGCTGTACCTCTTCTAATTTTGTGAAATCACTATTTGTTTCTTATCAAGTAGCAATCACGCTATTGGGCACTGATGCCATGTATTAATTGTGACTTGCTTACCATGGAAACATGTAGATAAAGATAAAAAAGCCCACAAACAAAATAGGAGTTAATTTTTTAGCTCAGAAAAGTTAGCATTTCTTTCCAACCATGCAAAAACAGAGGAACATCTAAAGAAACAATGGAAGACAAGCTTTTAATTTTCTCCAGCACTTCAGCAAACTTAGGACAAGCACAAGTTTGTAGCCTAAGGCAGATTCCACTGAAACTAAGACAACTTGACACTTCCAGTAAATGTCAGACAACATCCATCCAGTCCAGAAGGATTTTTATTTTTTTTAATTAAGCTTAAAAAGATTCAGTTGTGTCTTATTTTCCTTGGAATAGCAATAAGTACTACAGTTTATAATACATAATATAAGGGAAGTTTTTCAGGTAATAGTTATATCTGAACAAGTCAGAATTCTCTCTTCTCTCGGGGCCATTTTCCTCCAGTCTTGCATACTCACAAAGTCTCTGAGTTTCACTCAGGTATGCAAGTATAATTAGATCACCCTCAAAGTCATCTAGCCATAAAGATTAAGGATGGCAGAACTCTGGAGACCCTATTAACAGGAGATGTGATGCATTAATCAACAAGTCATTTTGCAATAAAGTTCTTGACCACTAAAATAAGATGAAGGTAACTCATACATTGAAAGAAGACCATAATAAGGTTCCTTACAAACAATTTTAGCTACTCTAAGAAGGTATGACAGGCTGTACTGAATATGTCATTTTTGAACAAGCACCCGTGTCCTTTTTATTCCACTGGTCCTTGCATTTAAGACAGTGCTTCACAAATGTTCAAAAAGCTATTATTATTCTCCTAACACATGTAAAAACTTATTTAGCAAAAATAAAGGACAAATCAAGTAGACCCTGCTATATTTTCTCCAACACACCTGAGAATTTTGTCTCAGATTTTATATTTACTATGCCTGAATTTCTTTCAGCTTGTTCTGGACTATACATTCTTTGGGACAGGGACCATCTGTAATGTACGTAATTCAATAAAGACCTAACTGCATGTTGGTATACAGAGCTTAGCTGGTGAGCTGCTACATACTCAAACTTTTTGCAATACATTTATGGAAGAAAATAGCAACAGTCTCACTGAGCTTACTCACTACCTCAAGCAACACTTGGTATTAGGCAGGCAACCACAAAATCTATGTTTTGATCTTGTCACATCAAAACAAACTTATAAAAGGTCCAGATCATTCCTAGCATGCATTTCCCACTTAACCTGCATAGGAAAGGAACAGAACCTGAAACCAAATAAAGCATATCCACACTTATAAAAATAATCTTCCTTTAACTGTCTTGCTGAGATGTGAGATTGCTAATGAATGTTTTGTAAGAAATAGGGTTTTTAAACTATGTGAATTAGAACTGTAGTATCATTTGTTGATATTGTTAAATCTAAAGCTTGTCTCAACATTTACATTGACATGGCTTTTCAAGGACTTTAACCTGCTCATATGAAAAAGTGATCTTGCAAAGTAGATTATATTCTAGGAAAATCCCTAACACTAAATTGTTCTTTTTAACATATGACAAAAAAGCCAAACATCCAAAATGTTTTGTTCAAACACACACAAATGGACAAATTATGAGTGTTCACACTAACAAAACAGAAAGACTACAAGCCAAACTGCAAAATGCTTAACAAACAGCACCAGAAACAGAGTAAAAAAGAAAATCTGAACATGCCTTAAGGAAGATAGCCTGTGAACTTGCAAATCCATTTTAAAGGTCTATGTTCAGTGACCGAAAGGAAGTTACCATTCCCTTGCTATGCAGCACTACACTTTGTGGTTTGAATCAGTCTTTCTGTAGTTTTAACAAACCATAAGTATTTGGGATAGAGGAAATAAACCGAGACAGACAAATGCAGAGACTTCTAATACAAAAAAATCCATCAAAAGAGAAGAAACAAATGATTAACTAGATTACACAAAATGTTTTAATGGTATGTCCTTCATATTTGCAATACATCAGCATAAACAATGTGACTTACATAGCCAATGTATAACTGTATGATCTATGTTTGATAAACTCAGTAATAATTAGCATCCCAGCCAGCAGTCTCAAGCATAGAAATAGTGATTCACAAGTCCTAAGGTCAGAAAACATAGGAATGTTAATAGTGAATCAAAAAGTATAACTAAGCCTTGTGTAACTACATTCCCTGCTTCAACTACTGCTAAAGTAATACTTTTTACAAGTTTCTACAAAAAGCTGTATGTAATGAACACATGGGTCATGCATAAATATAACAGAGCAAAACAGCACACTAAAAGGCCTCTCACTTCAAAAGGAAGATTATTTAAATTGTATTATTTGCTGCTATTCCAGAAGAAAAGCTTAGAAATTTGTAACCAACAGCACAGAAGAATAAAAAGTATACATGCATCCCCCCACACAAAATAAGTAACAAAACAAAATAAGAATACATTCACACTTCCTAAACGATGGCTAGTCATGAGAACTCCTACAATAATCACTGAATGTCTACTGAGCAAATGAAAACGGATCCACCAGCTACATTTACCTTGTTTTGGCAATAACAAAGTCTTGAAGGGTTACAATACTGAGATCATGAGATGATTTAGTATTATGATTACATCTCGTTGCTTCCTCTTTGGACTTTTCAAAACCATTAATACCATTAGAAGTTATGGGTCTGGGGTAGGACTTCACCATAAGGAGGAAATTCTGAGAAGGGTGCTGGAGATAGCTGAGTGAAACTGCACAAAATAGATGAATATCAAGAAAGCAAGTGCAACATGACACAATGCAAGTTTAAAACCATTTTTAGACAGTAGAATCCAAGCAAGGAGTAAAAGAAAGGTCTTTCTGCTCCAGTCAGTCTATGAGACAAAAAATGTCATGTAGGAACTAGGCAGATATTTTTTGGTGCAGCCCTGACATATATGTTGCACTAGGTAAAACAGACTGCTACACACCCAAAAAATGTTTTAAGCAGCTATTTGCCACTTGTTACACAAAATATTATCTAATAAAATAGTTTATAAAATACAGTATTAAGTACAAAATTGAAAAGTCTAAGTCAATGAAATATAAACTGTTCCACAAATATTTGTGTTCTCATATTTAACACGACTGAAAATGAAACCTGAGTGCATAAGTGAAGAAATACAAACAGAAAATTAAATATCTCTGCTTAGAGAAACAGAAGAAAACATTATATATTCAATAAATGTAAGGAGACATTAAAGTGGTTGAATGGACTAAGAGATGTAGATGGTGAAGATCCAACTCAAGAAACAGGAATTTAAATTTGGCCGTTTCATTCATACACAGTGTATTTTGTTATGGACTTGTGCTCTTATTCCAGCAACAGAAGGACCGTCTCTATTCATATCTCAAGCACAGGGTCTACTATTAAAGCAGTAAGAATTACAAATAATTTTCCTTTATTATAAGTAAGTATTGATTTTGAGTACTTTTATCTGCAACGAGGCTGTCTAAATAATCCCAGTAAACCAGAAGTCATTAACTGCTTTACTAGCTAGAGAAAGGCAAGCAGCATTTTATTAAGCATCCTGAAAAGCGAGATCAAAAGACCAATAACATATTATAAGTAACTTTAGTGATGCTAACAAACAATCTCTAATTTTTAAGCCAAATTTTTCACTATTTAGGAATTTAAGACTAAAGTACTGGCTGTATCATTAAAGTTCATCTGACAGAACTTTGTAGACTTTGGTCACAACCCAACATTGGGAATGCTTTCATCAAGTATGATGTTTACATACAGGATGTGCAATAATGTTTTTGAGAGCTCTGCTTCCTGCATTTGGTTGCTCAAACATTAAAAAGTTATTGTTTGAAGGGAAGAAAGAATACTCCCAAGTCATGCAGTAATTCCTAGATAGAATTAATCTGTCTGTAGCTTTTATCAATTTCTCGCATTGTTATTAAAGATATTATTGTTAAAAATTTATTGACTAAAAGAAAAAATCGAGAACAATGATTGAGTCAAAGTATTCTAGAACCATCACTCTGCAATTTTAACTATCTGATAACTGAAGTAGCTCATCCTTGTTTTCTT
Source organism: Athene cunicularia (assembly GCF_003259725.1). Classification (NCBI taxonomy): domain Eukaryota; kingdom Metazoa; phylum Chordata; class Aves; order Strigiformes; family Strigidae; genus Athene; species Athene cunicularia. The sequence goes on along the minus strand of NW_020799101.1, from coordinate 34,049,501 downwards.
TACCTATATGTTGACTGGGAAGTGCTGTGTGACCAATACTCAAAACCACCATCTATTTGAGGCATTTTTACAAAAGAATGAGTAAAAAACCAATATTGACTATTCCACATAAAAAGCTGATGTTTAAAGAAAAATAGCTGACATAGTTGTTTCTTTAGAAAGCACAAAAAAGAAACGATTGCCCAACAGTTATTTAAGGGGAAGAAAGGGGAGCTAAAAATGCCAGAACTCAAGTAACAAAGATGAAGTAATAGATGTTTCAAAAGTCAGTTACATGAAAAGATTGGGGGGTGGGGGCTTGCATAAATTCTTCCCTATCAAGAAAATAACATTTAAAAAAAAAAAAAAAAAGAAAGAAAAAACGAGCAGGTATGAGAAGAATAGGAGAGAGAGAGAAGAGCATCTCCATCTCCTTTTCCCACACAAGTAACAGACACACTAAGAATAAAACTGGGTGCCCTTCTTCAATAAGTGCAGCACAAAGTATTTGGTTTTAACTGCACAAAAAAAGCATAATGAAAATGCATCACTGTTAAGCATGCAATTCTTATGCTACAGCTTTCTGTAACACACCAATATTTTTTCTCCATTAAAAGTATAAAATCTTGTAACTAAATCTAAAATAGTAAAAATTTGTTTAGATTGGTTCCAATAAAAAAGAACATAGTAAACCACTGAGATTTTTCATTTTTAACTGTATATGGATTCAGTATTTTCCAGCAAATACAAGCTCTTGTGTTACATCTATATCATATTAATAGCTTTAAGTAACACAGGTGGAAAACTGCTAGGGATCATAAAGACTGGGAAGAAAGGTTCTAAGAAGGATTTCCACAGTGAGTAAGCACAGACATACGAAAACACACAGCAATCAGATTTCTTCTTATCTTTCTTGTAACCACTTTCTGCAACCTGAGGTCTTTTAATGGAGACTGGCAAGCGAATAGAAAACTACTGACAGTGCTACACTATCTTCTACTAACAAGTCCAAGGCAACTTTCACACCTACACTACCATTATTGTTACAAGCATTTTAATGTAATATGATCTGGCACTGTTGCCAGAAGTACTCTCCCCATTCTTCTCTTGCCCTGATCATTTCTCCCCAGCTTCTGCAACTCTGCAGTGATCAACACTGGGAAGCTGATGTGAAACAAGAGTCACCCAGAAGAACCGCTAATCCAGAACAACCTTAATCAGTAAATGACTGATTTTAGTCACAAGGCTATGTCATAACTGCTTAAAGTGGTTCTGTAGATACGATACTTCAACACAAGTTCCAGAGCAGTGTCTGAACACGCATACGAGTGTTTGCTTCACCATCAGCAACTGCAGCCAAACTTTCATTCACATAAGCCTGTATGGATCAGGAAACCAAGGGGTCAGTCACACTGCAGCTCAGTTGGAGGTTGACTGCTTCTCTACATTACAGACATATTTTGAGATTAAACCACACACAACTAGCAATATGAGAATCTATTATTTAAGTCTCAAAGTTGTGCACATTTGATCTCTTTCTGCAGTATCAGCATAACTTAAGTCTTAATTTTTTTTTTTTTTTTTTTTTTTTTTTGGCTTCATGTGTGTGGAATGATGAGCACTAAATGTGTAAAAGTTATGAAGAGTTTTCTTCCTCCCAAGAAGTGTACATTTTCTTTTTCTAAATTCTCACTGTGAGAGGTTTTGGCCCTCTTTGTATTTAGTACAGCCCAGTTTACATGCTAACAAAACAAACTGAATTTCCTTTATGTAATGACTGAATACACAAAAGCAAAGCCCTCTTGATTCCAGAAGATGCAAGGGGATTAACTCTGGTAGCACAGAAAACAGATATTCTGAACACTACAAAAAGTTTATCCCACAATGTGGTGAAAACTGAGATGCAGAGAAACCACATATTTCAAGAAATACAACTGAAAATACATCACAAGATGAGAATCAATTATAAGCACATGTAACCTGCATGCAGCTTTTTATTCTGATATCATTATTCCATGTAAAACCTAGTATTTTCAACAGATAGATAAAAGAAATGAGCACTATCTTCTGCAGATTGAAACACTGATAGAGTGTACCTGGCCAACTTTTACACTCATAAACCAGTATTTTTACAATAAAGTAACACTAAAGATTGTAGTTGGACTGTATGAATTTGGAAGTCTGTAATAAGATTCAGCAAACTGTAGCAAGACTCAGCAAGGGTTAAGAGTACTCAGTCTGGATCTTTTTACTGGAAAGGAGTTATAGCAACCTCTATTTGGAAGATGTTTAATATATACCAAAAAAATGTGATTTGTCTGAAGTGATTCATCAGCTCGCTTTCACTGATGCAGTCACCAATATGCAAGGAAATATCACCCCAAGAAAGTTTTAAAATAGAAAAGTAGCCTTTAAGAACAACCTAGAAAAATTTCTTTGACAACTGAACCTTTTCTGCTAGAAAACATTTATTCATTTTAAGGAATAACAAACATCAATGAAGTGACTATACTGTTAACTGACTATTTGTAAATGGAGACTCTTTAAATTTTAATTGAGGCTAGTCAATTTACTGGTACAACACTTTTTCCAAACTGCAGTATTGGCATCATGAACCACTGTTGCTTGTTACGACTTTTTTTTTTTTTTTTTAGTTTGTGCTCCTGCATTATTATGCCAAGCACATAAGGCAGAGGAAATACAAATCTTCCCTCTTCAAAAGAGGAAGAAGGCAAAAAAATGCATGAAAACCCTTCAAGTTTTGCAGCTATTCATCCTTTAATAAGGATCATTATCTACAGAAGATTATTTGGTATTTGTTGAGAATGCAAGGAAATGTAACATCCATGAATTTCAAGATTTAAACACTGGGTTCCAGTACACTGGCACTCAGAAGAAAAACAGCTTCCAGATTACGCTTGTGCAAGCATTTTGACACAGACAGACGATGCATCGCCACGAGATAAATTAAAGGGCGATGCTCCATTGAACAGTTATATGATACGAGTACAGTATCCTATGTACAGCACATAATGCTACATAGGTCTCCCATTTTATAAGCTACTTATTAATCGCAAGGTTTTATTCATAGGAGATGTCTAAACAGTCATACATGTAGATTTCTACCAGTGATTCAGCATCTGTAGGTCTACCGCAAAAAATATTTGGTTTTGTGGGATAATGGAAGGCAACTAAACCTACTCACCATAACCCAGCCTGAATCCCTACCCATTTCTTGTCCTTCAGACTTGAGGCACAATTCTGCTATTTCCTTCATGTTAACTCAGACCAGTATGCACTGTGAAGTGAGCTGGTTGTGCAACCAAAACAGAAAATCTACCAGCCGAAAAAGACTGTTGTGACAGATCAGTGCCCCACGTCACCTGCAGTCCTGTGCCCCTTAGTTCTAGGGCCAAGGCTTTGCAGGTGTACGCAAACTATCCCTTTCAGTGGTAGCCCAAAACTACATTTCATCATTAGAAATGCAGATTTACACAATTATTTAGATAAACTATTCTTTGGCGGGGTGGGGTGGGATGGGGTGGGGGGTGGGAATGGGGATGGGACTGGACGGACACAGGATGACACACATTTAGATATAAATTAATCTTTAATCCAGGAAAGCCATAAAATTTATTCTCTAGTTCATACACAAATTCTATTTCTAAATTGTTTGCTTTTTTGTTTGGTTGTTTTGTTTACTGCTTTAACTCCGGGAAACTGATGACCAGTAATGTAAATGTTTGCCTAACATAAAAATCCATTTGTTCCTCCTGTACAGTGTGGGAACAGATTAAATTACCCCTTTGCTTTAAGAGACCCAGAAACCAAGAAAAATATTCTGTTGCATTTGACATATTTCTATCACTGTAGATCTATTATACACACATTTCCACCACCAGGTGTAAATCTTAGGAGTCTCATTCATTCAGGATATTGCTACAGTATTGTCTTACAGATATAACCAGTAGTGCTTCCATTCAGTTGTACATAAAGTTTAACAAAAATATAAATGAAAATGAAAAATAATCAAGCCATTAACTTCACACCATTAGAGGCTAAGAGCATCACAGCCTTGTTTCATATGTGAAATACATACTTTTATCATTCTAATTTGAAATTAGACCTGTAAGTTTATTTATGCATTTACTCCTGATCCTCATGTTCCAGCTTCCCAAGCAGCAGTTACACGGTTAAAACCCAATGCCTATTAGAATAAACTTCTGGTGGGAAGTGCTAAGAATTCACCCCACTGCCTACCAATCTATCCAGAAATCTGTTCTCACTCCTACTTCCTCCTGTCTGTTCCTTTCTGAAACAGCAGTAGGGGGGTTGGGAGTTTGCCTTTCCTCTACTGGATCACAGTTGTGTACATGAACTATACCGGACCATATGGCAATCTCTTTCAATTCGTAAGAGGCAAAACAAGCTCCCTCCCAACCGAATCCAAAGAGATCCAGGTAAGCGAGAAACTCTACAGATACCAGTGTTCACATCTCCATGTTCAACAGAGACCAGTTACTAAATTCTGCTAATGTATTAAAGAAACAAGTAGGAACGATAGAAAATGTTGCTTCAAGGATAAGAGCAGCCCTGCGCTTACTCACTCAGGCATTCACAGTGTGCTGCGGCTTCTCTCTCCACCATACACACACCTAGCCAGCTCCCATGCAACTTTGAGTTGTCCAAAGAAAAAACAAAGACTTGGATGCATTATTCAGCACACAGGAAGGCTTTGACATAAAGAAAATTACTGTATTGAAGGAAAAACAGGGCCTGTTTAAGGAGTAATGCATGCAGAGGATAAGCCCACTTGTAGAAGAGTGAAAGTGAAGAGGAGAAAGGTTGAAAGCTGAAGAGAAACCTCCATAGCTGCCTGAAGCTGCCAGGCGGAGGCAGGCCAACCAGAAATGTAGTAGAGATGGATTTTCCTTCCATGAGGGGAAAACATTAAAGTTTTATTGAACACTAAAGTGCAAAAATCCAATAGGAAAACAACCCTAAGACACAGCACCTCAGGAGAAATTCCACTACTCACTCTCAGCGAACAGCGGGTAAGTTTCTCACAAGGACCCAACCTTTGGATAGTTGTGTTGTTGTGTTTAGCTCTTAAGTAAAACTGAGACTGTCTGATCATATATACTGGAATAGGATCTTGCTCATTTCCTTTTCTGGAAAGTTAAAACAGATTTTTACAGAGACATTATTTTCAATCTTACAAAATAATGATTGCATTTTTACAACAGCTTTTAGCCCAGCAACCTAGTTCTTGTCTAAAAGAATACAAAACTTTGTCTACATTTCCATACTAAGTTTTAGGGAACATGACTTATGTGAACATGCAAGTAACCACAGAAAATAGCTCCCTCAGCTGGAGCTGCATAATTTTTACTTTTTAGTTTAATTCAACTAGCAGAGTCATTAAGTGTGTAACTAAATTGTATTTGTACAGTAATCTAATTTTCTTATTTTAACTTTATTGTTCACTACTATGTTCTAAAACTCTTTACTACCACAGATAGCTTACTGAGAATAACAAGAAGCAACTATATCAGAAGGAGAAGGAAACAAACCGAAAGCGGCATGGGCATTGCCAATTACCTGCCCTAAAGAAACACAAAACACACCACAGACCACTGCCAACCAGTTGGAGATATATCCAGGATCTGCCTATATTAAAACATAACTACAATTAAAAAAAAAAAAAAAAACAAAAAAAAACCCAAACCAAAAAAAACTAGACCATGATGCTTGCCATTGCATCATTGCTTCAACCTTAATACTGTACACTATGTGGAGACAGACAATGGGCCACACAGGATGAGATTGTATAATATTGAACCTAACACCTACAGGTGTTAATGCACCTGTAATCTTCAGATTCATGACATTTGATATACTAATACCAGAATTGTTATTGTAAAGAACCATTCACTCCTCATGTTAAGGTTAAATATTCATCCATCTCAATTTAAGAGATTTGAACATTTCTCTCTGTCCACACTTTGTTTTAAAAAAAAAAAAAAAAAAAAGGCATAAGTAATTCAAGAAATAAGGAATAAGGTGGCCTAAGAGGAAGATGAAGCCTGACCACATCTGTATTTGCAGTAGAGAGAAAAAGTTATCCTTTACTGAAACACTGCTCTAGACATGACTAAAAATTGACAGTTCCACAGTAACGAAGGAAAGACAATTTTCTTTTCATTGATAAGCAGCTATGAAAAGCAGGCATCTTTGTATTTTCTTGGTGTTGGCTCTATGTCATAACTGTATGTTATGAAAACAAAACATCCAAAAACCTTAAGGGTTCAAATGTTACCACGACAAAGTCAAAGGGTTATAATAATAACTCTCCCTCACTTAAACCTTACAACAAACACTGGCAAGGAGATGTCAAAGATGCCACTAGCCTATCACATTTTCAACCTTCAGAAGACAGCTGTAAGGAAACCAGCCAGCCAACCAAAAATTTAAAAATGCTCACAAAAACCCAAACATACCCACCTTTGAAAGAAACTTCAAAATCTGTGTTTAACAGCAATGAGTTAAAATACTAAATAGTCTGAAAGTTAAAATACAAAATCTTAGAAGTCCTACAGGGCGCTATAGATTGTAGAAAGCTCACAATCTCTTCAGGAACAAGGTTCTCTAATTCACACCACAATAATTTAAGGTTCAGTTAGTGTCAAGCACCATTATTTCTTAAGGGCTTTTCTCAGACAGATTGTATGTCAAATAGATTTAACCCCAGAGATGTAACATGATCTTATAATAGTTATGACTAAATTACAAGTTTTAAAGTAGACAGCCATCAAAGTAAGGAGAACAGGCAATCGTGGATTCAGGAAATGTACATTCCCCCATAGTCAGCTAATGGCAACTTTAATAGGATGTGATGGATTTTTCTCCACCAGGAGAAAACACTGCCTGCATTTCTGCTTCAACAACCCACGCCAGCTGACTAATGGAGTTATATTTTTGTCTCATATGAGGATGGTTACTTGCCCATCCTCTAGCAGTTGCAGAATGAAACATTAACAGCAGCTGTGGGGCGAACAGAAAAGCTGCTCTATTTAGTAGCCAAGATCCAAAGTACAGGCCTTTCCCCTAGAACAGTGGAGCTCATTTTCTGCCACAGGGTGACGAAAAGACACAGCACAGAACAAGGCCACTTTTAGGGCTTAAAGTAGCTAACTGAAGATGCTTTTAAGGAGTAATAAATCTTCATGGGGAAGAAAAGTAAAGGATTCACAGAAATTAAAAATAGGGTTATTGGGCAGATAAGAACCCTTGGGAGGTTAGAAGTTGTTAGAAAGAAATACTGGTGGATCAAAACAGGTTTCTTAAAACAACTCTTATCAGATACTATTAAATGTAAAACCTCGTTACCCTGGCATAATAACAATCCTAATCAGAACAGACCAATCCAAAGAAACACTTCTGCCACACTACTGAATAATCAGCATATGCCTGCAACTAGAAACATCTTTTTATGCAAGCACTTGGGCTTCAGTCCTGCAAAAATTTAAATATATCACTCTGAGTAGACCTACAGATCTCTGTGGAAGTCTGTAGAGTTTATCACACACATAAAAGCTAACACATATTTATAAGTCTTGCAGGATAATTGCTTTTGGCAGAATATAAATAACGTTGTTCTAATGTGTTTCAGCATCATGGTCTCCTGCCTTAAGAACCAGGCATTCTGGTGAAGCCTGTCATTCTTCATATAAAGAGTGGCAGCTGCATAGCCCACAGAGACATTTAAACTTCTCTTTGCATTTCCTTTAAAGTTTCAGAATAGTGTTTGGGCATTCTTTAAAAGTAGCAAGAAAGCTAACAAGCAAAGCTGATAAAAATTGCCTAGAAATGCTTTCTTACTAGTGCCATGGATACCACTGGTAGGGCTGGAAGCAATTCTTATACAAACTATCTATAGCTTCCAACACTTCTAAACAGTATATCAATTAGGCTGTGGAGTTTACTAGGTGTTTTTCCAGAAGCCAGTGCACTGGGGGACAAGACAGTAACTCAACATGAGAAGCAGTCTTAATAAAGGATTCTTATGTTCACTGTACAATACTTCAATGAAAAAACTTAAAGATCTGCTACAAGAAGAACTTTCAAATAGCAAGACAGGCATCTGAAATAATTTTAGAAACTTAATGCCAGTAGTTTGCCTAATTGACTTTTAAATGCATACCTAAAACTAGGCCCTAGATTTCTTTCCTTGTCAGTCTTTATCTTTTCAGCATTGTCTTACTGTCTCCATTGCCTTTCATTTTAACATCTAGCAAGGATAAACGAGCAAAGAAAAAAAAACTTTGGTAACTGTCAATGCCACTGAACATTAAAAGAATGGTATATATCACCTCCTGCAGTCACTACTGCTTCTGCAAGCCCCAGCTGGAACAGCAGATCTGTCTTGGCAGAAGGCCCAGCTCTAATAAGGGGAAAGGAATTAATATATTTTGTAGACATAGGTAGCTCTTACAGCAGGTTTACTTTTGCCCTTCCACACACCCCCTGCCTTATTTTCATTCGATACCCTCATCTCTCTAATCCCACCTTGAAAAAACAAGACTGATGATACATCATCAAGATTTTACAGCTGAGAAAGCACTGAATGCAACATGAACAGCCCTGGTTTAATTTACTTCTAAGAAACTGTATACAAGAAGTCCAACAGCACTAACAGCAATGAGGGGAAAAAAGTAATTTATAATGTCCAGCAGCTCTCTCAAACCCTACAATTTCACATTTAGAGTCTGTATTGCCTTGGCCCAAATAACCAGTTAGAAATTCCTTGCATCCAATTGATTTCTATTAAGCTTATTTTGTTTTGCATATAAAAATGACAAATAGACTTATAGGTAAATAGAACACATAGGTCAATTTTGAAGGATTTACCTAACTTGTAATCAAGAAATCCTTTATTTGAACCTCAGATGTATCTAGTGTAATGTAGCATCTTTAAAAAAGAAACAGTTTCCAACTATTAGTAAGCCAGCCCTGAATGAATGGAGGCTGACACAGGCAATCCCCTCCCCACTTCATGAGGTCCTTGTTCATGGCCAAAGCCCAAGAGCACCAGCACCTCCCAATTCCCTTTCTCCTTCTGCTAAAACACTTCTTTAGCATCAGAAAGCAAGCAGTTGACACTGGCATAACCATAAATAACCACAAATTCAATGCCATTTCCTAACAAAACAGAATAGCTAAATTCTTCCCCAGAACATGATGCTTACCATTTTATCTCATTACCTTATTCACACAGTTCTTGTGAGACAAACTGTTTCAAGAAAAGAAATACCCATGCAGTACACGATGCTCTGAAATACTCCATTTAGATACTAAGACTAATTTCAAGTTCTAACATGCAAACATGAACAGCAAACTATACCAAAAGATTAAAATTGAGTAATCTGGCATAGCAATTTCAGTTCACTTCAACTTCTGAATGCCTGAAAACACAGCACTTGTATTAAGAACAGATGAGCCATCCAAAACTAAATTGCTGCTAAAGTAAAATGAAGCCCTACCAAACAACCACATGGTAAAGTTTTCCACCAAAGAATCAAGACGCAAATAATGTATTTCAGCTCAAACTTCCTGATGAGGAAATAGATGCATATGGAATTTAACAAAGTATAACAAGTGGAAAAGTCAGTGAAAGGATGTCAACAGATTTTTGCCAGATCCTTTATGGCAGTTCCCATGTTTTTATGTAAAGCATTAATATCTTAAGGTAAGAGCAGCAACAACATCTTAAATAAAATCCAGTACCAAATCATCATTAATTTGTGATGTCCATGGAAAACTCTGTGCAGATATTAACTGCATCTCTGAAGATCTTCAGTATCTGAGTTATCAAGTTTCCTGAACATTTTCAAAGGGAGATTTCCAGTCTCCCAGAAAGGAGAAACTGTAGCTGACCCCTTTGTAGTTTTCAAGTAGTTCTGAACCATCATCTCCCTTACCACAAAACCTTCCCCAAACCACAGATCTGCTTCACTATTAAAAAGCAAATAAGTGAGCAGTTAAGTTCAGTGGATTTTAAATAAATCTACTCCCACTCTCCCCTCATTAACTGATCTTGACTGCAAATTTGCTTTAGATGCTTTAAGAGGTGGCTATTAACTACATAGAGGCAAAGTTATTTTGTGTGTCAAAATGACAGCACTGGTGCTATTTATTTAGTGAAACTGGACTTGTCAGTATTGGTAAAATGCAGAGCATTAATGGAATTCTTTTTATTTCTATTTTAAATGGCTTGTGTACTTATGCAACTTTAGTTTACTCTGAAATACTTCACAGGTTGACAGAAAAGATCTAGGCAAAAAACCCCAAACCATTCTGAAGAGTTAAGTATTTAAAAATATGTAAATAGTCTATCAAAAACCATTAAAACAAACCCACCCATAGCACATATCAGTTATACCACTACAAAACTTCATACCATTTTGGGAAGGGGGCATTTAAAAAGTTCAGATTTACATCTCTTAAAAACACCCAAAGAATAATGAAGATTTGCTTGTGAATACCTTTTTCTGCATAGTTTACCAAATGACCATCAGCTTCCAGACCTTCAGAGCTACAGACATCTAGCTTCATGCAATCCTAAATAGTATAATTAATACTGAATTCAGCTTAACTCCTGTGTATCTTGGAACCTCACTTGGTAGCAGCCTTAACCACCAGCCTGGGCAACTGCTGCTGCAAGGCTACATATCAATATGAATAAACCACACCCAAAGCATTCTCCTTTGTGAAGGAAATGGTATATAATGGAGATCAAGAGACTGAAGATGAATGGTTTTATCATTAGAAAAAACAAAATTTTAAAAAACCGACAGAAATAATACATAATCCTCCCTACTTCTGCTGTCAGATATTAGAGCAACTTCTAATCATGCTCTCTATGGAAGTTAAAGGCATACAAATACTACTTGGCTATTTAAACCTTCAGAAGTATCAATCTGAGCTTCTTGTGATCTACTGGAATAAATCATGAAGAAAGGGCTAGACCAAAAGAACTTCCTGCTTTTTGACCAGCACTGTTATTGCCAAAGGACATATCCCAAAGACAACCAGAAGCGATTCCTCACAAAATTATTTGCTGAGCTGTAGTAAGAACTCATTGTGGAGGAAAGCAAAAATAGTCCTTTGGAGAACACCATTTTTCAGCATAAAGACAGACAACAGAAGTTGCATCCTACTGAAAACACGATACAAGCAAACCAATTTTATTAGTTAATGCTAAAAGCTTGAACGGCATCTTTCAATTTTACTGTTAAGACTGCATTTCTCAGGAATTAAATATTCTATTTTATTATATAGACAAAATAAGGGAATATTTGTCTCAACTGAGGAATATCAAAACTGGAAAGAAAACCCCTTGTACCAAATACACCCTAGATTACAGATAATGACAGTTATGCTTTCGCCACTGTAAAATACTTAAGACAAGAACAAAAAACGTAGAAAGCAATCCTTTCTACTATAGAATACTAGGATTTCTGCAATACCTGTAATTGCCTTGGATACAGACTGTGAAGCAACATCAGAAAAGCTGGCCAAAATTACTCTTGTCTTTGAGAGGTGACACTTGCTGCTTCCTTTGACATGTGAAAGTTAATCAGGGTATCTCTTGCAACTTCTCTACTGAAATGATCTTTTCCTGAAGCACATGGCAGAGATTTGGATCATCATGCCTTATTTGGGATGATACATTGATCAAAGCTCATTGTTTTGCACCCTCCAGCTGGAAGGAGCATGAGGACCTTAAAGCTTAGTTAGAGCTTTTACTTCATCCACTGAGTGTCAGTTGTGGGGATCAAGCTCATGCTGCACAGATTTGCCATAAGACAGAAAAGCCAATCCTACACCTCCCAGTAGCTTCTTAGGCCTAAAATACCAGCTGAACTAACGGATTTGGTAAACTTATTTTCAGTTATTCCACAAGTCTAATCCATACATTTTGATTTTGTCCAGAAAAGAAGCTATACATACAATTGTAGTTCTACTTCAGGAAGATTTGTTCACAAGCATCAAAAAAGTTGAATTTTCTGTAGTGGAGAAGACATTATTGATTTTCAACATTTTTGTAATGTCTTCTCCTTTCACTGCTGAAAGGAGGATGAACTCGTAGCCTGTGGGAAGCATTCTGTCTTTCTACAGCAAAGGAAACACATGTTTTTATTTGAGTTATATTTATGTTGTCCCATAGTGGTAAAAACCAGGCTTCTTGCTAGCACTGCTCAAGGGTAAAATGCTGGTATTAAGACCTGTAAGGGTGCTCAGTGGGCCAGTCAAAATGTCTCAAAGAGACACTAACCAGCATGTTATTTTCCAAAGAAGCTTTTCAGGATAAGCTGTATGAGAACACTAATATGGAGAAGTGCTCAGAAGAATGCTTCCTAAAATGCTAAAACCAAAACAAAACCTACAAGGTTGGGTATCTTTAAAAGCCAACACACTTCAAAACAGAGGAAGATATGCCACCTTCAGCAGTAAAAAAATAAAGAAATACAAATAACAAAATAACTAATGTAAGAAAACTAGTTTTTAAAAGTTATATCTGATAAGGAAAAAGAAAGGGGAACCTGAAAAGCTCTTCCAATTAAACAACTAAACTTAGCAATTTTCCCCTAGTTAACCACAACTTACTTCAGAAGAAGGAGAATAAAAGGTCTCCACAGGAAATTAATCTATACTAGAACACTCTAATTTAATGTCTTGTTCTGGAATACCTTCCTTGAAGAGACCTGTTCTTCATCCAGAATTCAACTAATAGATGAAGAAGACCTCACGTTTTCAGCCTTGCTTCAGGGGAATGAATGTGGACATATTCTCCCTTTGCAGGATCTGCAGGCAGCCATAAGAAGAGAAATGAAAGGTAGCGAATTCCTGCAGTGCCAGCCTAAGGAGTTCAAAGAAAAATAAAACTGGTTTTCTTTCAGTGACAAATATGTAACACGCTTGCAAAAGCATCTCCTTTACACTGTGCAGAGCACCTTGAGTACGGGACGTAAGACAACACTACTTCAGCTGCTTTCTGAAACCATTTCCAAAAAGTCCTCTTCACCCCCTCAAACAACCTGAAAACAGAGAAGTGTCTAATCCCATAACAAGATTCCCTCAGCCTGCCTGCAGCCAAAAGGCTAGGGTGGAGGTATGGTCAGGACTCAATTTTCAGTGCCCCAGGCAAACGCTTAACTGATTTCTGCAAATCCTCCATTACCTAACGCGGGGTTGTTAACATGCACGATTCTTTTCCATCACCATAGTAACAAAGCACGTACATTTTAAGGTGCATATGGGGGCTCTTCTAGAGGATGTGTCAAGTGGAATACAGCTAAAACAATATAAGATATTTTAAGCTAGACCCTTTCAGTACAAATACAGAAAGCATAAAAGTACTGTGCTAGAGATCATCACAGGACTGTTTAAGCAGCGGTTACACATCCATTAAAAAGTTTTCTGGAGGCTGAAAGAAGTAGATGATGAAGCAAGATTCAGTCAGGGCATTTATGGGCCTTTATGCATAAAACCAGCTGTGTAATAACAGCCTGATTTTAAACATTCTCTCTAACTTCTCCAGGAACCACAGAGCAGAACATAGCAAAAAATTTTAAGAACAATACACCTACTAATTGCCAAAAAAAAAAAAAAAAAGAGGTAAAAAAAATGATCTAATTAGAAAAACATATTTACTGATTAAGAAATGACAAGCAACTGGCATTTTCGTTTCAATGAAAGCTTCAAGGACTGCATTTACATGCCCAAAGTATGACACCATTCCTGAAGGACACATGAGTGACACTACTGAAACCCAGGTTTAGTGTTAATCCACATGTTAGGTACCTCCACAGAAAATATGCCCATACATGTCAATAGCCTAACTGCCACTAGCATGGGACACACATATCCCATTGTGGCATGACTTCACATAACAGATGTCATTATCTCCTTAAAAGAACTGAACCAAACGAAAAGCAAGTTCACCATAACACATTTAACATGCCTTCAATTACCTTCTCATACTACACTAGAGAGCGCTTCCAAAATGGGGGCAAAAACCCCAACACCAAAACCCCAATTTTCAGATGAAGATTAAGAAAATCATACTTGCAGAAAGAAGAAACAGCATGCTACAAAGTCTGGATAGAATTACAGCAATATTACAAACATCTGAAATATTCCTGTAGTCAAAAACTGAAGAATGAAGACTGAAACCAGACTAAACTGCAGAAACAAACAAACAAGCCCCAAACAAAACTGTTAGAACATTGCTTTACTTTTAAGTATTAAATTTTAATGATTTTAATGATTATTAAAATGCAGTCTCCAACTACACAGCCCCACCTGTGCATGACCAGAAGGTGCAGTTCTCCTTTCTGACACAGGATGAGAGACAAATGAGACAAGGAACTAAAAAAAGGAAAATGGGCATTTCCTACTATTGAAGGTTTGAGAGCAGAACCCAGGTGATCTGATTATATTCCTGGCTCTGTCACATTATCAAAATCATCAAAATTCATACCCCCGGCCACATGGATTATATTTGCACAAACAATCTCAGTTCTCAAGCCTGAAAACTTTCAAGCATTTAATTTTATAACTTTTGTGATTCCTTCGCACACTCATTATGTACCGCTGGTACCATAATTTCTTCTACAGGTTGTTTGTTTTTTTTTTTTCTTAAAGTCTTGCAAAGTTAAAGACAGCAACTCCAAATTTTTTCTTCATTACATCATTAATCAGCACAGATCAGTAGCATTTGAACTACAAGTGGAACTTGTAATAAAATAGATAATTGCTCCCTGAAGAGGGCACAAACATACCTATCCTTAGCTTACTCTACTAGGAAACTCACAATCTATTCTTGGTCCTAAAGCAAGCAGAGTGATTAGTAACAGTAACTAGTGCTTAAAAACATACAGGTTTGGTACCTAATGTCAGCCACTTAACATAGATTAATAAAAACACCAGAATTTCCCATCTTAAATGTACAGGCCTCAACTCTAAATCCTGAATTAGCTTCTTTACACCCTTTAAAAATGTGTTCCTGTTTGAGGCTCAACATCTATCAGGCTCAATCACAGGCTTCATATTAGGGCATGCTGTACTGAGATCCAGAGTAAGCATGCCATACACAGAATACCTAGGGCATAGAGTACTCCATCACATCTGAGAGACTGAAAATTTTCTAGGAAGCTGCATTAAAATTCCTAAATCAGAGCAGGCTCTGTACTCCTGCTTTTCACTGCCCTTACTTAATCCTTTCAAAAGGTTAAAAAGAGAGAAATCACTTATGCCCTCAAGGTTTATACCACTTTACCAAAACAGTTCGGCACAATTTCTGAAGGAAAAAAATCCCAGGCAGGAATCCTTGCTGAGAGTTATATCTCACCAGTTCTGGGTTTATTTAGGGAAAGCAGTCAATCTCAGTAACAATTTTTAATAAATCTGACACTAGTCTTCAGTAATTACTTGGTTTCTTAATGAAATTCTTGATGCTTCTTGTTGCTACGCTTGTTTATTTGACTCTACTGAAACTGAAATAAATCAGTTTCATTTTTGCTTTGACAAACTCCAGTTAGTATTGCAACTCCTGAGTACAAGTCACAGAAAAAGGGTAACTGTCAACAGTTGTCAGATCATCCTGGGGAGGACCTATTTATTTGGTACTGTTTTCTGGAGTTGTCTTTTTTTTTTTTCTTCTTATAAAAAAAAAAAAAAAAACCAAAAAACAACTCTTCCACACATTTTAATGACACTTGCTCTTGTAAAGCATTCAAGCCAAATATCAGCTCACTGAATTTCTTTAAGGGTTCTGAATAGGTGATTGTGACACTCCCCGTAGCAGAAGTACTGATCGCAAGACTTCCTTACATAACTAAAATATCACAAAGAGCAGTAGTCAAAATTTTCAAACACAAGAATGAATACATCGGGGGTGGGGGGTGGGTAGGTGGTCAGGAGGAACAAAAAAATGTATCTTTATCACCTCATTTTTAATATGGTTTAGATGTTTCATTTAGGGAATTATTATGTAGCACACACATGAAAGATACTTTCTTCTGAATGGAAGTTTGGTGTCAGGCAGCAATACAGAATGAAGCACAGGAACTGCTGAAGTTTCTATGGCCTATTTTCCCTGTTTGAATTGAAGTATTTACTGTCATATGACAGTGACTTCTTAGAGAAAAAATGCTTGTGATCTCCTTGCATATATAGATGCATTTATCATCAGTATACTGGGTCTTCTAAAATTATTATTATTTATTTTCCCCACCTCATTCGGAGCACTGGGAATTAGGGCCTGCAATTGTGTGTAACAAGTCAGTTATTATTTAATCTGAGGCATTTATAAACAATTTTATTACTCAAAGCACTTAAATGCACATTTCTTGTCCCTTAGCACATCTAAAGATTTGTTGGTCATTTGGGTTTTGTTTTGGATTCTTTTCTTGCCACATGTAGGAGAAAAACAGTGAATATAAAGCACTGAATATAAATAAATGAATATATATTCTTTTAACAAGCTGGTATCACAGACATCTGCATAAAGTTCAGTAAAGATAAGCTTTTGAAAAGATGTGAAAACACATGCACTTAAGATGTCTGCTTACTTCCTACAAGTAAGTGCTGATCAATACCACCAGTCTTAGAGAGTGATTCCTATTACAGATCGTTTTCAAGCAGGAGAGATACCATGTTTACCCTTGTACCACATACCATAAAATATGTTACCATATACAACACAATACCACCTCATGTATGAGAAGAACCACATGGAGTGGTGCCAGCCAACAGATTTTACTAGATCATAGGCTGAGCGCTAGCAAAAAAAAAAAATAAATCTTACAGAGTACAGGAAAAGTAAGTGTAATGTAAGTATGTATTGCTATTGTCTTAAGTCTAGAAATGTATGTTAATACAGCACACCAAAAGAGCATCCGGTCTCCTTCCTTCCCTCAAAAAACAAGCATCACTGAAGGTCTTTTCTGCTGAAGACCAAGACTGGTTAGAAGACTCATCTAACAAAGTATGAGAAGTATAAAAAAAAAAAAAAATGTTGCAAATCTGTTTACATCTTACTGAATTTTAATTTGGAATATTGGTACCACATTAATCACCAATAATTAAATAAATACTTCACAACTAGAAGCACTTTCAGAAAGGGAAATTAGTATTTTCGAAGGAGAGGAAGAAAGAACAAATTTTCTATTTTCAGGGACCATTTAATTTTTGTTTACAACCAATTCCAACCATTCAGTATCAGTTACTGTGCTAGTTAAAATTTGCTTGATTAAATGTTGTTGCACATTAGAACAGAGAAGAAAAAGACAAAGACAGTTCCTTTTTAATATATCCATAAAGAAACTGGGATCCTCAACAACATGGCAACTTCCAGCCATCTTTCAAATTCCTTTAAGGAAACTGCAACATGTTCCAATCGAGAAAGAAGAGGGAGAAAGCAGACATTTAAACATTAGAACAGCAGCATTGTATGCCATATCAGAGTTTTTTGAATCAGAGGAGAAAAAACCCAAAAGACCCAAAATCAGTTCCTCTGTCTCCTTTTCAAACTTGTGTCGATATTCTGAACAGTATTTTTTGTTTCCGGTGTTTGTCATATCCCATCAAGTCATAACCAATGCATACATTTTCTCCAGAAATACACAATGGGTAAATAACAAACAAAAATGCCACTGTTTAGCCAAAACCCCACCAGGAATACCCTCAGCTTTAATCCTCTGACTTCCAATCCTGTCAAGATATATTCTTTTCAAGAAATGTCTCTACTTTTGAAACATACGCTGACGCCCTCACTGTCACTTTAACATTTCAAGAACATTAAATTTTAAATGAAGAAACATGGGAAACACTCGGCATTTTTTAATTCAAATATTATCGCTGGCTCCAGTTATGCCGAAACATCCAGAAAACCTTTTTCTGCAATATCACAGCAATCAAGGAATGTTGCCAAGGTGAACCTTTTTTTTTTTTTTTTAAATAAAAAAATAATAAACAGAAAACCCCTGACTCCCAAATTATGTAACATGCAAATTCAGTTTCACCTTCAAAATAGTCTGGTGTAACATAAAGCCCAAGAGACAGCAAGAAAGCAGACAGGACTTGAAAAGCCTCCCCAGGACTCTATGAAGTGCCATTTCT
>NW_020799101.1:34028100-34031286 GCF_003259725.1 Athene cunicularia | reverse complement strand
AATATATCATAATTGCAATGATTTCATATAATCAACTGGTTTAGAAGACGCTGTCCTTAAAAAGAAAAAATAATCCTTACTCCTTTTTATAAATTACTTACATTAAGGAATTAAGAATTCCAAAGTCTATATATGCCCTAAATAGAATAAAGAAAACTAGACAGCTGAAAAGTGTTAAAATCCTCCCAGAACTAATAAAACCAAACTAGTTGCCTTTACTTTCCGAGATACGATTTCATGTTCATATTTCAGTATCTGGACTTGCAATATAAGAAGTTCAGAAGCACAAATGAAGTATAAACAGTATTTTTATAAATACTGAAGGAAGACATGAACATATCAAGTATTTTATTTTAAAAATTTAGCTCAGCTTTACTTTTTCATATCAACACTTGAGGATGTTTATAACATCATAATCCAGAAGCTGCTAACAGACAGCATTAGTACACAATCCATGTTTCTTTAATTTATAATCTCTTGAATTAAATTATCTAGGCAAATGAGCGTAAGATTAGCTGTATCTATGTAGCAAAACAATTAGCATATGACAGTCTGAATCTGTAAAAACACAACACATAAAAGCAACTCTGAATATAATTCAAGAGCACAAGCATTCCCTGAAAAAGAAAGAGGCCACCTGCAATACAGAGGAAAGTAAACAAGCCAATAAAGCACTGCTCCTACTTTTCAACAGCAGCAACCCAGACTCCATCTTAAGCCTGTCATCATTCATCCCTACTGAATGGGGGCTACATAACAATTATTCTGTTTCACCTAACACTGAAATTCAGTAGCATTTCTAGACAGCAATAAAATCTACCACCAAAACAGGAATTCGGCACAGTGCTTGCTGACCTGCCTGATTTGACATTATTATGTCAAGTTGCATGAACAGCAAATGAGTCCACAAATCCTAAATCATAAACCTAAATCCAAAATAATTTAAAAGCTGATCGTATTTGTGAACACCACATTGTGTTCATGCTGACCACACTGACTGCAAAACACCACTGAGGGGGAAAAAAAAAATTATTACCTGGAGGTATGAAATACTCTCATTTAACTCATACCCAGCTGACAAACGCAGTAACGTCATTACAAGAACAATGTAAAAATCACCAATGAAGATTCATCCGTGGCAATCAGAATTTTAGAAGGCTGCCTTCCATATGTTCATGACTGACAAGAAACCTAGTAGTCCTTAATGCAGTTTTTAATTAATATTCCCACCACCACTGATAATTTAACATTAACAACTGAGGTCAAACTCTAGACATCACAAATATTTATATCTTACTCCATAAAATGAAGTTTTATAATCAGAGACTAATGCTCAACTGCCAAAATATTCCCAGTAGCCACAATGACACAAAATGCATTGCAAAGTACCCGTATTCGCCTTTATATGCCAAGAGATTTCTTAATGAATTCAAGGCCACTGATGTCATCAATTACACTGATAAAATTAAACACAAAGAACTCAATATATGATAATTTCAATTTGTAGATCTGCCTTATTTTCACAAATGGTTTATTTGGAGTTTCAATCACATTTCCCAATCATTTAACGTGACATGCTTGTGCTATGTGCAAAATCAGCCAGAGAGGAACGACGACTCTGGCCTCACCAAAAATGCTGTCAAAAAAAAGCAAATGAAACCGAGAAGAGAAATATTTTTCTTCTGATATTCTAATAACCAGAGTGAAAAAAAAAAAATCTATTATTTGAAAAAAAACACTGCTTATAGTGCTTCGTAAGGTTACACACATTTAGCTCTATAACAACACTGAATTAACTCAAACCAAATACTGTATGTGAGCCTTCCTTTCTCATTTTAAGTAAAGACTAGTAATCTTTCAGGTATTCTCTTAGGTTATGCTAACAACAAAGCCTCCTCCACTCCACGAATGTATAATTAAGGATCACCTTAGTGTGATTTGTTAAGATAATGAAATAGTGTATTCATGAGCTCTGAACATCACCATTTTAACACTGGCAACCACAAAACAGTTACATCAAACAAATACATTGTGTGCTTCAAGGATCCTTCACCATTCAGTTTCGATTTTGTTTTCTAAAATATCTCAAAATATTTAAAATCAAAGTTCATACACTGACCTCTAAACGGTTTATGCCATATTAAAAACATTTCTCTTATTCTGATATTTCAGAGATCTCTTCAGCCACGGCATAGGGTAAGAGGAAATGCCGATAGCTAATCTGCTGTAAAATTCTTGAAGTAAACAGACAAAATTGAGCTGCATTGCTGATTTTATCAATTTAGTTGTCTTCATTGTTACCTGTGTTTTATAATAGGCAACATTTTCAAATGTCTCAGAGATGACCGACTTCCTTCTACACTGTGTAGGTATCTTGCAGATGTATTGTTCAATAAGATGTAAACTACCCCAAATGGATTAACGTATTGTCTTTGAAAACACATTCATAATAATGATTTTGATTTTCAGTATTTTAGTTTTGAGTCAGTATTTCTGGAGGGGGAAGCATTTCCACATTTTCTGAATAAAACTCTTCCTTGCTTAAACGTCAGATGGTACAGAGAGAAGGTGCTTCTGCACTAATGCTCCTTTATATAAAAAGGACAAACACGAACCATAAGAGCGACTCCCCCAACCCCCATTTTCACTAACCCCCATGCTCGCAGCCACAAGCTCTCTTTCTGCTGCCCTCTCCGACAAACCTGCCGGCCTGGCTGCCTCTCCCTCCCCATGCAGGTCTGAGCTGCGAGGCTGCTGAATGCAGACACTGTACTGCACTGTGAATGGACAGCCAGGTATTTTATGAATGGAGCGGATCACGTGCTCCCAGCACCTCCCCGAGCTGATATTTCCCACATAACTGTGTCAACAAGCAGCGAACAGCACATATTAATACAGCAGGTCCCGGGGCCCTTCCTCCCGCAGCCGATGGCTGCAGGCTGCTCCTCGGTACGGCAGCAGCAGCTCCGGGCACTCCGCAGGGCAGGTTTTGCCGCAGGTCAGCGCTGATGACAGCACTTTTTTTTTTTTTGGTGGGGTAGACCTGGTGTCCCGAGGGCGGCCTATAAACAGCCCCAAGTCCAGCCGGCCGGGTAGACGTGGTGTCCGCGCCGCCGACCGGCCGACCGGGTAGACGTGGTATCCCCGCCGCCGCCGGCCGGCCGACCGGGTAGACGTGGTGTCCCC
>NW_020799101.1:33988694-34028050 GCF_003259725.1 Athene cunicularia | reverse complement strand
CGTGAGGCTGTCCCCGGCGTGCCGCCTCCGGAGGCGCGGAGCGGAGCGCGGCTTCTCCCGGTGTAACCCGGTCCTTGGCGCTGGAAATCCGGGAGCGGAGCTAGGTGGGTGATGGTGGCACCGGGGCGTGTGCGGAGCGCTAGCTGGCCGCTCGCTCTGGACGTGCAGGGAAAGGGGAGCGCGTGGGGGTGATCCAGGTGAGCAGAGAAACCAAGCAGCAGCAGCAGCAACCGAACCCAAATCCCTGTTCAGGAACTTGCGCGGTAAACGTGCTGATTGATCTGATGGAGAAGTGGAGCAGTGCTGCAAACCCCGAGGACTTAAAAATCATGAGTCAGACCGTCAAGTAAATTAGATGATAATAAAAGATTATATTGTGGTTTTGTCTGTCAGCTGGGGTTTGATTTCTTCCTGCCTAGTCTTTGTGTGCGTGCTTGCCAACTGATAAATCTCATTGTCCGAAATGTATGGAGTACAATACTGTGGCGGTGCTGCGAGAGACATCGCTTCCCTGATGCACGTTCGTTATCCCTGGCTTCGTGCTTCACAGCTGCTCTCCGAGCGCCTTCTCTGCCGACTCTAATCCCGTTTCAGTTTTTCCCGTAACTGCAGGATTTCTTCCCAACTCTGTCGGTGTCATAAGAGCAGCGATGAGCTGTTCTTCCCTCCCGTGTAAAAGATGGGGCAGGCTCCCTTGGCGATAATAACGTGTCCGATTCCCACACTACTGTTGGTTGGCTGCTTTTTCCAAGGCAGGGAGAGACTGCAACATGCGAACTTGGGAGAAGGAGTTTTCACCCTTCCAAGGGAACCTGGAGTGCCTCACAGCATCGTAGGCCAGACTACAAACTTGCAGCATCAGTTTGAATGCACAAAAGCGGGGCGGTATCACATTTATGGAGGGTATCTGTTAAGGAAATGCTTCCATTTCACCTAAAATTCAAAGTAAAATTTGTCTGTGGGTCTTAATGATGTCCAAAGATTTGTCTTGAAGACTTCTTCTACATAATTGAAAACTGTAAGAAAATGTTGCAGTGAGGAAAAATCATATACAGTTTCAGTCAGGTTTTTATTTTGAGGAGTGGATTGTTAAAGCTTTTTAAACATAAATTTATTTTTATTTTATTATAGCAGGCAAGAATAGGCACGTTTCATTTCTAGATAGTTTATGTTCATTGCAGTATTCCTATGGATTGAAATTCCATGTTTCTATTAGAGAGTTCTACTGTAAGCACAATGGAACAAAAAATTGCTATCATGCTCTCTCTGTTAAAGGGCCTATAACACTTGTTTCAAGAAGCACACATATCAAACCTGCCATGATAATGCTGCCTTCCTTATCTGGGAGGCTTTTGGAGGAAAATGTTTTGTAACAACTTTTTTTTTTTTTTTCCTAAAAAGTACACTCAAAAATGGGTCAGTTATTCATGGCACAGTCTCATCCAAATACTAAAAATACATTACAAACCCCTTTTTGTACAATTTTACAATTCACATGAATGAAATTGAGTATTCAACGGGACCCTGTGGAGTGTTGTGAAACTCAGCTTTGGGGTTATGGTATTATTCTGCTTGGCAATGAGAATCCTTTCAGAGAACTGCCGGTCTTGTGACTGGCAGACAATGTGACTTCCTGCTAATTTAATTCTCATTTTCTACTGGCTTTAAAGTTGAAATATTTAACACTCTGTATGCTAATAGTTTTACTAAGATAATTTGATTAATAAGAACCTGTACAAGAATGCTCAAGCATCATCTGTCAGGTGGTGTTATAGTTCTACTTAGATGCACCTGGAAAAAGAGACACGATGATGACCAGGAAGAGCATTAGTCTGGGGTTTTATTTTAAATTTGTTAAATATATTTCCTGTACAAATTACTTTTATCATGGCAATTCAATAAAGTGAACTGTTTTGCAATACACCACAAATAATTTCAAATCATTTCAGTCTCCTTAAAGTTTTTGTGAGTGTCTTTACTAAGAATAAAACGTGTATTCAGTTGTCAACTGAAAATGTGAGATTCGTTCTGCGACTTTCAGTTGTCTGTGTGGAGGAGGTAAGGGGAGAAGGGCCCGCCACTTCTTCACCTGTGCTGGCTCTTTGGCTGCTGCAAGAAGTCTCATGCTGCAGCATGTATAGCAGAGGTCTCACAAGCAGTTTCTTTCCCTTCACCTGAATATCAGAAAGAGCACAGAAAATCTGCACTGGTTTGTGTCTTGATTTTGAAATCCTGTTCGTTTTTCTCTGCCCAGGTTGGGAAGATCAGTCCTGGAGTATCGGTGTCCTTTGGCTGAGCAGCAGTTAGTTTCAGGGCCTTCCAGGTTTGTTTTTTAGAACAGAAATAAGTGATTAGGTGTTTTCAATGTAAATGGCTTATTTCAGAATTCCGTGCAAGCCCTGCCTCTGCAAACAAGGCAGAAGCAGGCTAGGCACAGGAGACGCCACTCGGAAACCCCAGACAAATGGCCACTTTGTGTCCCAAGCACCTCTTGTCTTTCATTCTGTGCCTCTCTGCTTTCTGATGTTCCAGACTTTACAATTTAACTATCTTGAATTGAAATCTGGCTTTCCTGTACATGACCTGGGAGAGAGAACTCTATAAAGGAAAGTTTCTAGTACTTTTCACTAGAGCTGCTGTGGTGTGCTCCGTCTTTGATATAGGTACAGGGATGACTCCTTAGATAGAGACAAGGTATGCACAGTATGGAATGGGACAAATGTGGTTTAAAATTATGATTTTTTGACATTGCTCTTGATGTTTTCCTACATCCAATGCCTACTGTAGTTTACAAAAACTAGCGTATACCTCAATGCTATAGCTCTGCTGCAACATTTCAACAGCTGTGGACCCCTGAGGTGCAAGTGTTCTCTGGCCTTGCATCCAGAGACCCATTCAAATGAGAAATGGGGAGGCAACAGTTACTGCTAAGGGAAACTGAAGGCAATGTATGTAATTAGGAAGCCATGTAACATAGAAGGAAAAATCTGTGGAAGCGAAATAATGATGACCTGTATTCTGAAATTTTATTCTTTATTTTTGTACTTTCCACACATGTATGCATCCCAAACTCATCAGCCTTTGTCCTTCTGTGACTAACACTAGTCTTAAAAATGCTCAGTTAACCAGGAGTAATTATGATGAGGCAGCAGTCTATGTTACAAAACATATTTACTTGACTAAGTGAGACTACTGAATGTAGAGCCAGCGTATATTTGGCCTAAATATTCACCATTCCTTGAGATGGTTCTGTATGTGTCTGTGAATGTCTCTGATGAAAGAGATTGTCAGGAGTGGCTGTGAAGTGGAGCAGGATTCTGAGTCTGTGGCAGAAGAATTCTATATAGAAGATGTATTAGGGGGGTTAGGTTGCATAATTCTGATCAGCATGGCATTCACATCTTAAAATCCGTAATAGGATCAGTGGAAGTTAAGTAATGGCATCCAGATTAGTTGGTCATTGCAGAACTTATGTGACCAATTCTTAGTCAAGGTTTTAACTTTTAAGTATGAAAGTTTTGAACTCTGCCTCAACAAAACACAGTGATGCTTGTATTTGTATCCAGATGCTAATGATAAATTTACAAAAAATGGAGGTCACATGGATGTTCTGCCATTTTGAGGAAAATTATTAGAGGTCATTTGGGAATTTCTTCTCTAATAGCTTTCATGCTGAATCCTAGTGTGAGTTAAACACTGGATGGTCATTACACATATCTTAATAAGGATTTAGCTAAACTGAGCTGATTAAATCTCTATTAGTATTTCTGCAAAGTCAGATTTTGTTAAGTTCTAACCAGGAATCCTGTTATTGCATACAGGATAAAAAGTTGTTTGTTCTACTTGATGCTACTGTCTCAAAAAATGTGTTCCAGCAAGATACAAAATCATGTTAGAATCAAATCGTGTCATTTCCAATGTATGTGAGAGAGATCTAACTCATCAGAATATCAGAGTTTCATAAATTATTCCAATTATTGATTTGTAATAACGTAGAACTGTTTATACTAGATAGAGCCATGCTACCAATTGCTGCTACATGTTAGAAAAATGGAGACCCAGGTGGGAGCGGGGGGAGATAATCTTGTGTGTTTTTACATGTATCAGCTGTTGTACCTTTGATGTGGCTGATGTGGCTGATCTGCTCGGCAATCACAGTGGTGATCTGTGGTATCAGTTGTTCAGTAACCTTATTCTATCCTTTTTGAGCATGCTTACAGGATAAGCATATGTTCAGTTGTGATACCTTATATGCCTTAAGGCATGGCCAGCTAGGGCAGTGTTACCCCTAAAAGAAGCAGGCTCACCTTCCTCCTACTCTGCTCCTTTCCTTATCTTGCACCTTACTTAGTGGCCAAAATATTTGTGTGTTGAGCAATGAACTGCACTGGGAAATTCATGCATATTAAAATTAGTTTGGGAAATGAAAAATGATTAGTCTTTCAGTATTTCCAGTTAACCATGCAACTGGAGAAACACCCATGCTTGCCCAGGCATAGGAAGAGGGGAGCAAGAAAATGGTGGCAGTGCAAAATTGCTTTTTATGGAGGCAGTGCTGATTTGTGCCAACCTAAAGTGTGCCTTGATAAACTACTGCAAAATTGGGGTAAATAAAAGGAAGAAAACAGGCAATCTGGATGTACTGAAAATGACTGCAAGCTATCTTGTTTGTTTGCTAAGGGTTATGTTGAGACAAATATTCTGTGAAGAACATGCAAACATTCAGCATATCATTCTAAATTTAATACAATCTTTCATATGTTTCTTTTTCTTTGACTTTTTGGCCCATTATTATCAACAGTCATGTAGAAAATCAGGTCCCAAGATTCGCCAAAGGGAAAGTCCCAAATATATTCAGAAATTACAGTGGTGCCTGCTGGCCAGCAACTGGGAACAGATTCATTGCAGTCATTTCAGCCTATGTGAAATAGGAACCAGAGATACATTTCTGTTCCATATGCAGAAATGTGTTGTCTAGGGGAAACTGTGGTCTAACGCGCCAAACACAGAATGACCCGTCAGCAGTTCTGGTTCTCCTCCCAGCCCTGCCAACCCTGTGTTGTGCGATCTTTAGCAATTCATGTAAACATCTGTGGGATATGGCCTGAGTGAACAAGAGCTCGCAATGTAGTTGAAGAGATTTCAGTTGAGACTCTGGTCAATTGTATGCAAACTTTTAATTAATTTCAGGGCACAGCTGGGAGATTAGTTTCAACCTACCACTTCAGGGAGTTAAAGCAAACCTACTTCTTTTGCGGTAAAATGAACAGGGAGCATTTACACAACTGTTTAATATGTTCAGCCATGAGGAAGTAGGTTCCTACACCACTCGGCTTCCATGGGAGGTCAATTCTTACTCCACCCCTGATTTCTCTCACTTCTAGAAATGAGAATGGAAATATCCACTATATTTTTAAAGGTGCCTTAGAGATTCAAATGGATACATCACTCTCTCAAGCTTTTCCATTCCAATAGAAGCAGAAAGGAATCAGAAATAGATACGCAAGGTCTGAATGGAGTGTTAGCTCAAACACAAGAGAATGTTGCACATAGTCTTCGCTTCAGAAAACAGGCTGTGTGGTACCAGGACTGCAAAGCAAGAACTTGCCTTGCATTACTTCAGGTGCCGAATAACTCTGGTATCTTCTTCCACCATGCTTACTATTGCCATTTTATTGGAACTGTTTAATTTAAAAGAACATAAAAACCTGAGACTTTCTGCGGTGTTCTTGTTTCTTTTTCTACAAATGGGGTTGTGCTGCAAACCAGTGTGACAACTAAGCTGTATGTGCCATTATTTCTAGGAGCCACACAGAGTTGTGCTAAATTTACTAATGGCATGATTATACCATCAAACAAATTCAATTAAATTGTTATACATGCATGCTGCCTCTTGTAGAACAGCTTTAACTCAGGGAAGGAGAGCAAAAATTTAAAACAGCAATAGAAACTAATGTAAAAATCAAGCATGTGGTATAGAAGGGGTTTTTTTTGTATTTATACCCTATGTTTCCATTCCTCCTTCTTTACTACAAAGTATATTCATCCTTTTATTTAAAAAATCACTGTGTTTCTTCTTAAGTAATGGAGATAATGAATATTATTTTAGAATTGTAGGGTACTTCAGATGTGGGCTACTTTTAATTCCAACTGTCTAAGAGATTTTTCTTTCTCCCAAGAAGGTCTTGAAGCAAAAAGTCCTTTTGCTTACTTCCCCAATTCAAGCTCATCATATGTAACTCTAGAAATTCACTTCTAGTTAGCACTCTAGTCTGAGGTATCTCTGGTTTAGTGGCTAGCTTAGACCAGACACCCAACTTTTAGATGTCTAAATGAACTCTACTTAGGAGCCCTTGCTATACTTAAAAAATGATCAGTCTAGCAAATTGGTATAATACTCTAGGGTCCCTCAGATCCTGAATTGCTCTGATGTCTCTCAGCTGAGAAATAAAACAAGGTCCTGATTAGCAGTGTTTATTAAAAGCCCTGTGGCACTTTCTGCCCGAGATGTCTATAGATGGGTAATCACATCCACGGTTACATAATGAAGATAAACATTTCACGGCATTATAAACTCTCCTGCTGTGAAGCATAAGCCACCCACCAATTGCCTGATTTTAGGAAGAACCCTCTCTATTACATAAGTGTTCAGTATGGGGGTTTCTTGCACCTGCCTCTGAAGCATCTGGTACTTGTCACCTTCAAAAACAAGATTCAAGACTCGATGGACAACTAATCTGAGGCAATCTGGCAATTTTTATGTAATCGAAGGCTCTCTGTGACAGGAGGACGTGTCATAGTTCTCGCTGATGTATCTGCTGAGTTCCCAGGGCTATTTAAAATGTGTATTGTATGTTCTTCCTTAAAAGTTCATTTTTAAGCTGCTTGATACAAGGTAATATTGTAGGAATCGCTATACAAATGTGCAAACGAGTGGGACTGTATTCATATGTGTGATTGTGGGTGACTTTTAAGTACATTTCTGTTCATGAAGAAGCAATGAATTGCTAGCAGAGAAAGTGGGAGTACTATTACATAAGTTGGAGCTATCCAGGATATCTTTAACTCGTTTTCATATGCTTTGTGCATTTTTCCTTTCTTCACAGAAAGGGCAGAACAGGTGTAACTATTTAACATTGGCTGTACACCCTGGATTCAACTCCTCCCTACAGCATTTAGCTACTGTGGATTACTGATTGCTCTCACAAGCAGATCACACAAATGCTGCTAAAATGCTTGTGAAAGAATTTACACAAGAGATCTGTGTCAGGGTCTCATGTCATTTATAGGAAGAAAAATTTTAGATACCTTCTATTGAAGGTCTTTGATTTCAAAGCAATCTTCTAATCCTAGATAGGAAACCTGTTCTTTTTCATGAGAATGCATTAGGCTCTGGGATGATAAATGGTCATGTTTGAATCAAAGTATTTTCTTTCTAGCCCATATTTAAATCTCACTGATGGTTCTCAGAGTTAAGCATATGCATAAAGCTAAGCGCATTCTTGACCGCTTTGTGGCCATAGGATAGTGTAACTTACTGCCTGTATTAAAACACATTTAAGCATTTCCTAAACAAAAGTCTCGTAGTGCATAGCAGCAGTGAAGCATTTTATTGTGGGACATTAACAATACCATATCTAATTGGAACGTAATGGTCTTTAAATGAAAAATTGGCAGCATTAGATGCTGTATACACGTAATGACATTTAATATTTTAAACATCAGATTAATCTGAAGCTCTCCAAGCAATAGACTTTGTGAAAAGCTCTCCAAACATTTTCATCCATCGCTGTGGATTCCAAATGTATCAGCTCTTTGTCTTTTTCCTGGTTGCACTGATTGCAACTGTCACTGAGTCACACAGCTTGCTTTGGGCCTGCAGCCAAGTTGATTACAACAACAACTTGTGAACCATAAAAAGGTAGTTTCAGATCTCAAAGAAAGCTGAATTATAAAGGAAAGGGACACACTAAATCCATCTGAAAAAGAGTGGACTCAAAAAGTATTTTTGCATCATTCTCACTACTTTCTCAAGAAAGAAATTAGTTATCAATGGTGAAGTTAATTCTTTTGGGACATCACAGGCAGCTACAAATGTAAAAGATGTTGAAGCTGTCTGCAGTCTATCAGATGTTAAGGCAGTACCTGTTAGTGCAAAAATCACAGACACACAGGTTGAGGGGCAAATGGAACAAAACAACTTCTTAGTTACTTTCAGCGTATTTTAGTGTTATTTATTTCTCAGTAAAACCACTGCTCACCAGCTGCCTAGAAATGTTTGACATCTCCAGGGTGTAAACAATAAAAGTGACATTTTTTATACGGTAACATTTGCATGGATGATCTTTGTACAACGGGTGGTAAACATACCGAGTAGAAAAGAACTAAGCTGTTGTCTTTTGGGGGAGCCTAAAAAGCACTGTTATTAAAAATAATATCTCAGCCTTTTTTGGATGACTGACTGAAAAGTTTTCTCCCTATCTTTCACAGCACAGCATGGCTCACATAAATCATTTGGGAAAAAAAATACTCGAGTTCCCAATGTTTTAACCCATATATTTTAATTGCACAAGTTCAATGCGGGTTGCGTTATATAGATAACTTTTAAAGGTTTCAGTCCATCTGGTGAAAAACCACTTCAATTTAAAAATGTTTTGCATCAGATATGCTAAAAGTGTTCTATAAAGCAATAAGGAGCAAGACATTAATTTGACGTATGTGGGTCTGCTGACATGAGCATCTTTGTTATATAATTTTTTCTTCTGTAGTGACCAGACTTCATGGTAGAACAAACCTACTTGTTTCTCCTCCATACTCAGAGTGTTAATCTGATCTCCATCTTCATTCCGTAATTAGGAGAAAACATCCTAATTTCCAGCCTAAATTTATTCACGATCAGATTGTACCCACGTGTTCTCATGACAACACTGTCTGCTAGCTTAAATATTTATTTTCCCCCTTGATACATCAGTCTCTATAGTCTAGATGAAACAGACCACGATCTTCCATTTTCTTCTCATATACCATGCTCTCCCTTTCCAAGACCATCTGAATATCCCATCTTTGCAACTACTTTAGCTTGAATTAATCTTTTTTGAACATGAAACACAGGAATTGCACAGAATAGTTCATATAAGGTATTACCAGGGCTCTGAACTAATGGTATTACTCCTTCCACGTCTCTGATACAGCCTATGAACGTGTTTCTCTTTTTCTTATAGCAGATTGGTAGTTCAAATAATTTTGTATCCAGTTAATGTATACATGTAATTCTCCTCCTGAGTTGTCTCTAGCTGAGGAGCTCAGATTTTATAGTAAACCTTTTGTTCTTAGTTTCTAAATGCTTGATTTTGGCCTTTGAATTTCACTTCATTTCTGTTACTCCAGTCCTCAAGGTTATGCAGTTTTTCTGGTGCAATATTCTCCTCTGTTGTTATCACTTTACTTTATCAGTCCATCTCATAACCACAGATGTTTTCTGTGACATCTACATCCACCCAAATGCAAATAAGATTGATCCCAAGAGCAGTGCTTGAGGAACTTCCCTAGCTGCCTCTCTCCAGCTTGGAGCTTTGCTCTCAACATTTGATGAGAAACATCTGCACTTTGTAAGGCAACATGGAGAGCACTGCTCCTGCATGTATTTTTAAATGAGATTTTACTATGCATTTTGTAAACAGAAGAACTAGAGACAGGATGATTTTTATTTTTTTTTTTGTCAAAGAGATTAGAATCCTCATTCAAGGCCTTAAAGCTATTTCAGTCCCTCAAAGTTCCCTCTGCTCCCTCAGATTGCTAACATTTGCAGACAATTCACTAGTTTATATGAGAACATTTTAACACCTTCAGAACAATTAAGGGCAAATAAACAATATTCAGATTAAGTATAATGAAGTGTAATCTAATTTTGATGCTTCATTTGATTTAGAATTTAGGTTAGAAGGCGTCAGAAAACCTACAGCTTGTCTCCCCATTCATCCAAGTTTGAATAAAAACTATGGAAGTAAAACTTCGTGAGAAAGAAGGTCGTCAGGTTCATTCAGATCCAGAAATTCAAATACGTCTTGGAATGGTAAAGCAGAAACCATATTTACTGTTTCATTTTAATCTGCAAATCAGAACTAGCAACAATTTATATAATTCTTTACAGTTTCAGTATACAAGGCAAGACATAAAGACTAAACTAACACCTACTACTATTTGCTTTCTCTCATTTTTTAGATTGTAAACTGTTTGAGGTAGGGCTAGTTTTAAGACTCTTCTGTTTCCATCATGCTTAGAAAAAGCACTATTGTAGGAAACATCATTTCTGCAGAAGTATGGACAAAACCTGCCCTGTTGTCAATGAATTATGGATAATAGTAATGTTTTACATATTTCTTCTAAGCCTCCACATTCTGTAAAGGTGTCTTTTTTTCTTTTTTTTTTTTTAAGTCTTCCACTGTAAATAACAAAGAACATGTATTTACGGTATAAAGAGCAGTGTTTAGCTAATGTAATGACTAAATCCAATTTACAAATATACAAAAAATTTAGTCAGGTTTTAGAAACTATTTTTTATTCTTTCCATCATACACACAAGCTGCAACACGTATGATATGACATTCCTACATCTCTGATCTGTATAAGAGAAGGGGATTTTAAACCCTATTCTTGATTTTCTGAGATTGATTAAAATGCTTCAGCACAGCTGAATCGTGCAGGTGTAAACTGTCTGTGTGTGGGAGGAAGAGACAGAATTGCTTCTCTTCAGCCTGATCTGACTTACACTACAGCAAACAGCCTTTCCTCCTTTACGCAATGTGTGGTAGTCAAGAAGCATTCTGCTTCTCTTGTGATCTGGGGTACTGACAGAGTGTTTCCAGTTATTCATTCTAGATGGGAAATGCAGACAAGTACAATGCAGAACACATGGCTGGAAATGTGCTCTGGGTTTTTGGTGGAATTCTTCTTTGCTAAATCAGTCTCCTCCTAAATGTATCTGAAGTGCCTTTGTTTTTAAGCTATCTTTTGTACACACACACACACTCATTCACAAACACACATGCATGTCCAGCCATGCACACAAACACACGTGTGTGTGCATAAGATATGCATACAGAGTATATGAACACATATCTCAGTTGTTCCTGAAAAATGAAGTGCTTATTAATTAATAAACCTTGTCAGCTATTTTTCTTCCGCGATATTATACCTACTTGGCAGGCTTTGATGTTGCTGGTGTCAGACTGTCTACGGGGCTCAAAGATCTGGGCTTCATTGCACCAGCCATCGAATGCGCACACAGAGGAGAATAATCCAATAAAGTCCAATAGTGTTTGCAGACAGAAGTGGGAGGCACCTACAACTATTATCTGTCCATTGTCTGAAGATGGATAGGGAGGCTAGACTGTAAGTGAGGCACCTAGATCATATGCCTGAAGGTATAGGTTGAATATTTTTTCCTGCTATGATTTGCCCAAGGTTGTATTGAGTCTCTGTGGCAAGAGCATGAATTGATTCCAGATCTCTTGATTTTAGTCTAGGATGTTAACCGCACATTATTCTCCTCCTGTTACTAGAAAATATGTACTTGAAAATGCTGTGTATCTGAGATTGCTGGGAACTGTTATTTGGCTTGACTGGCTCTGAATCAATTCGGAACAGTAGAAGTGGTCATACTAAAAGTGAATTGGTAAAGTGTTTGGGGAAATTAAGAAATTTTAAAGCCCCAAGAGAAAAATCAAAGGGTAAAACTTTCTTGAAAGTCAATGGAGAGCACAGCTGATTAACATACATTTTATAAAGAACTCAGATCTGCTTAGTGTACAAGAGCAACTGTTAATGTAAAAGCAAATAAGTTATTTTTCAGTTGAGTAGAAAGAAACTTGCTGTTCATGGGACACAGAAAACAGGTAGAGCTACAAAGGGTCATCTAGTAGGAAATATATTTTGAGGATGTTCTTTGGACTCGTGACTTTTTAAGATTCCTGTCAATGAAGTCCTGAGATATCATCTCTTTGCTGATATGCCCTCCTGAATGAACGTAGTATCAAATACCATCTGAGCAACACTCCTATAACCACAGTTCAGGTTTCAAAACAGAAAAAGAAAATACATTTATCTTCAGGATTGAGGAGGAACCAACCAAAACAGTCATTTAACACATTTGTCTATGTCCCCTGATCTCCCAAAACCATCAAAATTTTGCTGTGGTGTGTTTCACAGTGTTAACTGTCCAAAAGGGTAAATGATATTTGTAAAAAAGTTTTTAAAAGTCCAGGAATAGACAAACTGGGACAAAGACATAGTAGAAAGGAGGGCATTTTTTGTTTGTCTGGTACTAAATCTTAGTACTTACAAGCTTTCAAAGATCAGCTGCTGTATTTTGCAGTGGAAAACTTGGATACAATAGCTAGCGATAAGTTTTTGCTGGGTTTTATTAGTTTAGTATTTACACATTTAACATTGACTGTAACAGTTAACTCGGACTTTCAGGCAATAGTTCTGTATGGCCTACTATTCCTGTATGTGTTTTCAAGTGCTATGTTGTATGAATTCTACTGGCAGGAATTTTCTGTCCTACATTCTATTACTTTTCTAACAAATGTTACAAATATTCAAACTGCCAAATACATGTATGTTTACATGTACATTTTGAATTTTGCTTTTAGACATGTTACTGTGTTTTGTGTGGCTTACAAAAAGGTTTGGGATCAAATTTCTGCCTCGTGTGAGAATGTAAAATTGTATTACTGGAAAAACATTAGCTTATGGCAGCCATAAGTGTATATGAAATGCAAAGAAAACATTCTTCTAGATTACAGAAAATATGCTCTTTGGTATCTTCTTCTGCCAACCCAGCAGTGCAAGGGGCATTTCCTGAGGAAAAGACATTGTTACTGGGAATATATAGTTTTGCAATAATTTGCTAACAAAACACTCTCTTGATCTCATGATTTAGTTTTAAGTTCGGTCAGCCCTGAAGCGATCTGACCTTGGGATCAACAACTTCAAGACTTGGGGAATGTAGAAGGAGCAGCCTCTTGCCACTACTAATCTTCTGAACATTTCAACTGCATTCAGCTAGACCAGGGTGTTTTTCCTTTGTCCTTTAATCTTTCCACAACTCTTTTTCCTTCCTCCAATAATGTCAGTGCTGTGGGATTTTAGTTTTGTTTTCCATCAGTAATAGAGTCATAATCAATGGCTTTCAGAATTGGTGAGCAGTTGACATTTGCTTTGGGATTACCCCAAACTGTCAGGCCATTACTATTTCCTAATGTGGCCATGACTGTATTTCATATTATATGATTATATAATTATTTAATTATTTTATTATTTAATTATTAAACATTTATTATATTTATAATATTATATAATAATTATAATATGATTATATAATTATAATAATTATATATGATTCATATGATTATATATGCTTATATACGCTAGCTACTGTATGGTGATTACTTATATTAAAATGAATCGGTAGGAAGAAGATTTGCCAGCATCTTAATCTTCTAAGAACGATTCTATTGTGGTTCAGCTGCCTTGCTGTAGCTCCCAGATCTTTTATTTTCAAATCCACTACTTAGTTTTCCACAGATTTTTGTCATTTGCTCACAGGTAAAGTAAAGAAATGTGAAGTCCAAGAGTTGGTGCATGTTGTTGCTTTCCAAATCCTACAAAGATTCTTCAAACACTGTAGACCACAGCAAATTTCTTAGGCAAGTCAATCTATTGTAAATGAAAAAAATTGGATGGAAAAATGCCGATGTAAAATTATATACATTTATGATTGAAATGCTCTCATGGGATATAGTAACACACAATATATGCTGCTCAAATTACTCACAGGATTGCTAAAGAAGTCATCCTGCTATTCTTAGAAACAGTTCTGAGAACATTTCTTTTGCTGTACAATCACAAATAAATCCTGCTTCATCTCAAAACCCACAGACACTTAGAAACCCTTTCTGTGCCACCTTCAGATTGATCAGGATACCCCATTCTATCATTTTGGATGAATCACTCAATCTTTTTGTGCAAGACTGTTACTATCCCATAACTACCACCAGGATAATAGAAATGATGCTCTCTCGGTATTGCTGACTGAATAGTCATCATCTGGAAAAAGCAGTAGCTAGTGTCAGGCAATACACAAAAGGCAGGAGAGTCAATATTCACTAGCCAATGGGATGAAGAACTGAGCTGGAGTATTTTTTTCTAGCTTCAAATAATTATGTTTAGTTTTAATATTACATTTTTAACATGAGACTGAATAACTATAGTTATTCATGTGGAGGCTCTTTACATAAATCATGGTTCTCAGGCTGCAGTTTACAAGGTGTGATCAGCATTCAAAGTAAAAATCTCTTACCTGATCAGCTTGTCTGCAAAAAATATTTTAAAGAGAGATGCCCTATACAGGATATGACGACTTCTACTACTGTTTGTATCTGCTTGAAAAACCTTCATTCTAGATTTCAAAACTGTCCCTGACTTGTCTTCACAGTTTTCTGATTTTGTATTCTGTTTTTCCCATACCATCCATTTCCCAGTTCTAGATATTCCTGTCTTCTTCTGCCCCTTTCTTCTGTGAATCATTCTTCCATGTATACTACTCATCCTTTCCTCCAAGGAAATGTGGCCAGTAACTCTTATGTGGATACTACAATTTGCACCAATTCTAGTTATGCTCCTGAGAAAGCTACAAAATTTTGACATTGTCATAAAAGTTTCACTGAATAGCTTAATTTCTACTTTAGACACACTTCCTCTGCAATATATTGGCGATTTAGTGTATTGTGTACAATGAATAGATCTGTCAGGTTTTGTATTGCAAAAATACATGAATAAACAAGTTCCTAACAGTCATAAAGAGGAATTAGATCTTCATAGATAACAGAATTGTCCACTAAGACTGTCAGGTACACTAATGGTCCCTTAGACTTCCATCAGACTACTTGCATGAGAAAGCCTTCCCTAGTAAAGCCATGTGATCATACAGTGCAAAATATTCCTATGAAGCATCTGCTTGGGGTTTATTTTACCACGTCTATGTTGTGCTGTTTTGGCATGGCCATCATTAGGCTTTTGAGGTTTGAAACAACCCTACCATAAAACACTATTTTTCAGTATAGTTATAAAATACTCACAGCATGAAGTCCATCTCTGCCTCCTCAAATACCACAAGTTAGGAAATAGTGTGGGATAACACTTGCCTGTTGCTATTTTCTTAATGACATTTGTATTTTTTTCTTTTTTTTGTTTACAATCCTTGTCTTTTCCAGAGGAGGGTGAGCTACCAGAAACCAACACACAAAAAGCTATTCAACATATATGAAAAAAAGGCAAAGAAAGGAGAAGTCTGAGGAAACCAGTGCTATTTTCTGTGAGAAGTTGTCAGTGAAACGCACTGACAAAAAGTAACTTGTGCCCATTCTTCTTTGTCTTGTTTGAAATGCAGTATTAGATGCTATCTGAGATTAGAAGACACACAAAACCGAATCTACATATGCAACTAATTTAATCAAAGGGATGGGAGGGGTGACTAGAACAGATCAAATGCCAAAACCATACTTTGCCACAAGAAAAAGTGTGGAGCTGGGAGTAGAGTGGGTAAAAAGATTTAGTCCATATGGTCTAATTATTGATGTTCAATGCCTTTGTCATCTGCCTAACACAGGGAAATGTAATTGGAAGTATGTTGTCCTGGCTGAACTTTCTGATGGTTGATTTCCCCATATTCCTGTTTAAAGAGTGATAAATTACCAAGGACTACTGCATAGCAATGTTTTCTTCTTACTTAAGGGAAGGCTGTGCCTCCAGTCCCCTCCAATTATAGCTTAATATAGAGTCTGTGGAGAGAAGGACAAGAAAGCACAGGGTGTTTCTTACCATGCAGTATGGTCTGCTTGCCTGTGGCATCTAGAGGGCTGCTTTAAGCAGGGTAACTTTTCTTTTGATCCTGGCAAAGATTTGGTAGTAAAACCACATTGTCTTTGCAAGAGCTCTTGGGTGAGGGGAAGCTTCCTGCTGACTGGACACGTGCATGAGGCTGTGCTGAGCTTGCCCAGGTGTTTTGCCAATTATCAGGCCTAGCATAAAGGACACAGCCAGCATAAAGATGAACCAATAACCAAATTGTATTTGATACAAAAGGGCCAGTACATGAGTGAGCACTGGGGGTACAAACAAATCAGTCAGATTATACACAACCAATGTCAATCCCACTGACCCCAACAACAACACCACACAACCAACAATGGGTGGAATAAATGGTGAAATGCAGTTTCCCATAGAAGGGACAGGAGACAACCAAGTCAACAAACCAAACACATAAGACCAAGGAAGCCACACACTCAATCTCTACACAGCCCACATTTACAAAGCCAGACCTGACTGGAGCCCAGTCCCAGGGAGGCAGGAGGTCCTTCCCCAACAGGGAACTCTGCACAGGGCATCCACCTCACAGACAGACACTGCCCCTGCCTGCAAGGGGTCCCAGCTTTTATCCCTCAGTGGGACACCTGACCTTTGGTTACTTAATGTGGGACACCTGGGGCTCCTTTACCTAATGGCTCTGTCTGCAAGGCCGGCCCCACCCTGGAGGGAAGCCCAAAGGTAAACTCACCCCCCCTTTGGAAAGGGCTGTGGGAATCACCCAGATGTCAACCTTAATTTGGGGCTTGGGGTTGAATCTCCAGCATTTCACCAGGGGCAGTGGTAGGACTGCCCGTGTTTAGGGAACTGGGTCAGGCCAGCTTTGGAAAATGGACCTTGCAGTTACAGAGAGGCTGATGAAGTATTTTCCAACTGACCATAACAGTTTACAGTACCCCAAATTTTCTTGGATTATAAAATAAAGATTGTGAAATACAGGGGCAGACTGTTTGGCGCAGTTTCGCTGGGAGCACGAAGGAAAAGTGAGCAGGAGGTACAAAACAACCTAGAATTCATTTTTTAAATCTTTCAAATAATGCTTAAATAGTTGACCCCTTTGTGATTAGTTCTTATGAGCTACAACTTCAGCCTGGGAGTCGTGCAGCACAGAGATGTTGCCGGCAGTCTTTTCATCGGATTCAATTTGGCAGAGGAGTGCAGGATGGAGAGGCCTGACCGGCTGGTAGCTCAGCACAGGCCAGCTGCACTGTGAACAGCACGGTGTTCATCCTACAGGTTGTCTCATTGTTCTTCTGATGCTTTATCACATCTGCGTGGGACATGTTTTTCCCCACTATGAGAAATAAATTTAACTCGCAGTACTCTTATTACTCAAATAGGGTGAGGCATACATGTTTAATATCAGTGCTGGCATTTTTGGAAAGCTTTGTAGATTATGTTTCCTTCTGTATTCAGAATTCTCATCTGCTCAATAAAACAGTTTCTACCCCTGTCCACCCCCCCCCAGGCAATCACAATTGCCAATTTTCAAATCAAAGTACTCCAGCTCTTTTGAGCTTCTTCCTCTTAGAAAAAGCGTATCTTGTGCCAGTACTAATAAGCAGATTTAGTGCCAAGCTTCTGCTTGGTTCAGTCACACATTTTAATCAAACTTTCAGAACTGAGTAAAGCATTAAGCACACTTCTTCCACTATTCATTTTTAGTGAATTATTCAGTAAGTATAAAGCAATAATTGGCTACCGTATGTTGTGACAGATAGCCTCTCTTCCACTAAGCCACAAGTATGAATACCGAAAGAGCCATCTAATTCAGACTCAGATTGTTAATGTATTGTTATACAGAATTTTTTTCAGGTGGGCCAATAGCTGACATCTCCACTTATGGGCAAGGACGTATGAATCCACAAAAGGATTAAAAATCCAATTTATGTTTACATGAATTTTACCAGCAAATTCAACAACAAGATTAGCTCTGAAACAAACCACTGGAAATCTAAGCAACTGCACTTTTACTGCACAGATTTTTATCACTTCTGTGTTATTGGTTGAAGATAAGTTCAAGTCTGTGAAAGAGTAAGTATCTGTCATTTAGCCTCTAAGAAAGGTGCTTGTATACAAGCTTGTATACAATTTGTACCTCCTTACTTCAGTAAAACCAGTATGAATAGCTCTGATCAGTGCAAGGAGCTATACTGTGTTCTAGAGCAGTCTAATCAATTGCCAATTTTCAGTTTCCAAATCAAAGCCATTTATTGGACATTCAAGTACAAATCTATATGCATTCAAAAGTCTAATTTTTAAAGGAACTCATATAACTTAGAAATAACTGCTTACTAGGAAAATAAGCAAACCCCAAGACATGAAAACCTGAAGTAACAAATATGTTCCCAGGCTGAAAATATTCTACGTTTTCAGGGAAATTTAAATATTGTCTATAATTTCTTGCAAAGTGGTTAAAGTATTACCATTATAGTTCTGAGTGTTTGCCCTTCCTCTGCATGAGTGTAATGACAGTCAGACCTACACTAATCAGAATAATTAAATCATATGGTGATAATACAGCACATAAACATTACAGAGAAAATAACACTATTTATTTCATCAATTCTGTATGGCATATTCTCTGGGTAAGTGTAAGAAAGTCAATGAAAGTCATAACACCTTATCATGCAGATATTACACATATTAAATGAACAGAAACCTGATCGTTTAATTAACAATTATCTTGCTGTATAAAAGATTTTACCTACATTTGCATATATTAAAATGCACAGTAAAGATTTCCTAAGTTTTAAATC
Organism: Athene cunicularia; assembly: GCF_003259725.1. NCBI lineage: Eukaryota > Metazoa > Chordata > Aves > Strigiformes > Strigidae > Athene > Athene cunicularia. Next base: position 34,009,364 of record NW_020799101.1, on the reverse strand, counting down.
CACATTTCATGCAGAAAGCAGGAAATAACTCTGCTTGTGCGTCACATCATTTTCCTGGAACTTCTGCTCCCTAGCAAACATCAGTCAGATTGGTTGTATTGTTGAGACTGAAGGGTTACAAAAGGGGGGAGCCATTTGCAGATTGGATATCTGTGCATATTTACCAGTTTTCATCTTCATGTATGTATGTGTTTCTGTATAACCACCCCTCCACCCCCCCCATATATATACAATAGAAGGTGGAGAGTACTGTTTTAGGTAAATTGTAAATAAGTAACTTGTTAGGACACCTGCATACAAAGACAATGTTACCTTAAGGGCAATGCAAAAGCTTTTATCTATAGCTTTGCCATAATGGAGGAGGCTGTGTTGACTGTATATTTTTCACAATGAGGATAGGAATGTTCAAATAAGCATCCTTAAAGTAGATTTAGACAAGCTCATTGAAGGAGTTCATGTGCTGTGGAGAGTTTATGGTCACCGTTAACCTGAATTATTTTTAGCGCTAAGGGAAAGAGAATCAACGTAATTATATCAAGTTTGGAATAGCAGCTCTCCCCTCTTAGGCACAGGTAATAAAGCACTGAAGGTAGCACAGTTACCAAGGGTTTCAGGTGGTGCTTAGTTTTGGTGAGGATGGAAAATACATTGATTGATTTTATTCACGAATGAAAACAATTTCAGGCCAGTAATATATCAAAAACCCAAAAGCCATTTCAGAGTTTCAAAGTACAAACAGTCATATTTTATAACTGAACATAAATACATTGTCAGCTATTGCCTGACCAATTATGTATTTCTGAAATGGAGTTTTACAATCATATTGCCCCTCAAGAAAAGAAATAGAGAGAGAAAAGTTTTTCTTACTCTGATACCTGCCTGAGTCTCCAGCTTAGTCACTCTTCTTTCCTAAAGAGTAGCATCTGACTGCTAATGTGGTAGCACTTATCTTAAAATTATTTTAAGAGTTCAGAAAATACATCCTACAAAAACTGCTGCTAGTAATAGGCTTAGTTCTAAACAGAAACTCACAACAGTACTTTCCTCCAACAAAAGACAAAGAACGAAGCTAGGTTTTGGTAATTCTGTAACCACAGTAACCCACGCACTTCCACACTGCTGTAAGTCAGTATGGGTTAGCTTTTGCCCAGTAACCCAACTTTTCTCAGGTCTGGGACCATGAACATTTGGGTATTTTTGGTTTTCAGAAACTGGTATGTTACACATGGAGGAAATAATAATAACAACAATAACAACAACAGTAATAAAAAAACATAGTCAAATGCAAAACATGCATCAGTGATCTATGACAAAAGATTTCCAGCACTGAAAATGGTTTCTGAGATGCATGGAGTTAGAACTCTGAAAAGGGTGGAAGCTTGAATCAAGCCAAGCTGGACTCAGCACCTTGCTTGATGTTTTCCTTGTTGACTTCCAGATACAAGGCACTCTTCAAATTATTTTCTTGTTAGTTCTCAGTGGTTTTGTGACAACAATGAGCACTGAACCTAGTATCTCACAGTGGTCTTTTGCATGCTGAACCCATGCTATTATCAGTATTCCATGCTAGGGCTGTAAGATTTAATTTAGAATATTTGTACAGTTCCTTAGAATTCCCTTGAAGTTTTTATGTAAAAGGCAGAGTGGAGGCAGAAATTACTTTCAGTAATGAAACTTTTATGATGATCCTTTGATACTGTGAAACATGAATTCCTTCTACCTATTTTGTAAGTCAATTAATTAGAAGAAACTAAGTTCTGGCTTGTGTAGTGACTACCAGGGGCACTTACAACTCAGAAATGATACTACTAAAAAAAATTTATGAAGCAAACATGTTCAGATTTTTTCAAAACAGGATCTTTCAAAAGCTAAGTTAGCACTAGTAACTAATTTCAGATTTGTTCTTTTTCTTTTTTTCATAAACATAAAACTCCTTCTAAACCTTAATTAATAGAATCTTTGGCCCAAACCAACTTGACAAATATGAGGTTGTAAAACAAATAACAGCAAAAAAATCATGTGTTTGTGTGTGTGAATTTGCACATATCTTATCCCGTACAGCATGTAATATAAGCAGGATAATACTTGCCCTGACTTTTCTTCTTGAAGTTCCTGTTCTCCATTGCTGGAGAAGATCTTGAGTAATGATTTATGCTTGAACTAACTGAGAGCAGAGAGTGTAAAATAGCATCTCCACATTTAGGAGCGTTTTATACCCAGTTTAGGCTGGCATTTGTGCAATTGCTATGCAAGAAGAACAATGAGTAAAGCCCTTCAACTGTAAAAATGCATGATTCAGCAAACTGTTGCTTATATGAGTCACCCTTACTCTGATGAGCAGATTTTTGATCTTAACGACTCTCTACACCATCCTGAGAAAGCATCAATGCTCTAAGGAAAGTAACTCCAACCCATTGCACCCCTACTTTGCAGCAAAGAGTACGCATTACCTACAGTTAGTTTGTCTGGATGTAGCTGGTAGGTTATAAACTGAACACATTCAAATCAATACAATACTTAGAATAGTCCATATTTTCAGGTTTGTTGTCACATACATAAACCCAGAATTGCCAAGTAAATAGGCAGCACCGAATGGTTTTATTTAGGAAGTCACTAATCTATCACTGGGACAAAGCCCATTCCTACCAAGCAGTTAGGCTGGTGACCGTCTTTGTACTGAAATCCTAGGTGAAGGACTTCTTAGGCATCTGATATAGCATGAAAGGACAAGAAAGGCAAAACAAGAAGTTAAAAAAATATTTTAAATGCTTCTTAGGGACAGATTTAACTGCTCACCCCTGACAATTTAACTCTTTAGTTACAGAAAAGCATTCTATAATTGTCCTATTTGTAAAATACTTTCTGGAATGACCTCCATGTAAATTGAATTCCCAAACCAGTTGCTGCTTCCGTATGAGCAAAACCCATCAGTTTAAATTGTGGCTTTTATTTTCAAATAGAAGTTTTCTATGCAGGTCATAAAAAGTTCAATCTTAAATGAGAAACTTTTAAAAGGTTGTGTCCAATTACAAACCAGTAATTTAGGTCAGCATGACTGTGTGGCCAATTTGTAAGGCAAGATGATGCAAGGACTGGGTAACTGAGCTCACCACAAAAAATGGTAGTTTTTGAAAAGTAACCCTAATTTTGCAAAGTGGGTTATATCTATATTTGTTGAATTATTTATCCTAGTAAAGAGCACTGCCCAGTGTAAGATTCTTTGGTTTCTTATCTACCCTATTTACATAAGTGACAATGACCTGCATGTGCAAAGCAGCAAAGTATTCATTCATTGTCCTGTGTTCTGCCAGAACTGCATGCTGCCTTTTAAAGTGGAGGTAGTTTTTTTGATTAAAAAATGCTTTACTTGACAAATTCCAGTCTTAATCCTACAAACATACATACCAAATGTGGAAACCTTTTAAATCCTTTGACATTTCATTTATACACCAGATCACAGACTAAAGGTGAACAAGGGTATCCATTCTGCTGGAATTCATCGGATAGACCACTCCTCCATGCCATACATCAGCTAGCAAGTATGTCTATCACTCATGAACGGGTAATTACTGGGAGGGCAACAAATGCAGTCCAGCCAGTTTTGACACCCACAAAAATGCTTTATTTTTGTGCCTATGATCAATAGCACATCAAAAAAGTTTCTTCTTGTGTGGTTGGTGTCCTACTTCTTACCTTGATGAGTAAATATTGTACATATCTGAAACTTACAAAATACTCAGCTTTAAAAATCTGTTACCTTGCCATCTAAATAATAGTTTGGAATAGTCATTAGGCTGAGTCCAGAGGAGGGGTTTTTTTAAACCAACATTTCCAAACAAAAGTCTTTTACTTATATTCAGTGCAATCTTTAGGGTAATATATTTTAAAAATCAAGTACTTATCATGTTCACTATAATAAAACTCAGGTACTATAGAAACATTTCACCAGTTTATCTTATAATACTTTACAACAAAGTTTAAAACCATTTTATAGCTGGAGAAATTGAGTGTGAGAAAGATAAAGTGACAAGACTGAGGCTATGAAAGCAGTTAAGCAGAGACAGAAAACAGTTGAAGTTGACTACGCTGCAATAATTTAGCCACATTCGGGAGGGATTTATATCATTTTGGATAGAAGAGATTCAAACATTGGGTTCTGCTCTGAGTTTTGGTATTTTGAGTTGTGATCTCAGCTGAAATCAGTCTCACTGATTTATGGTTATTTAATACTAGGCTATTTTTGGAAGAATGAAAATATACATATTGTGTCATATATTGACTAATACTGAAACATGATTGAAATCACAAGGAAGAGAGGGTAGCTTAAGAGGGACATGAACACAGCTAAAAAAAGTCATTGTGCTTACTAAATTTTGGGGCTAGAAATACAACCCTGTCCCACCAGAATGTGACAGGTTGCATTCTCCTTCAAATGAAGTGATTCTGGAAAAGAACAGAGCAGACAAAGAAAAAACTTTTTATTTAGAGAAGTTAAAGGAACACTACTTAAACGCCACATTTCAGTCAGAGATGGGTCTGACAGGAAGATACCCACTTTCTCCCAGAGAGCTGTTTATGCCAGGTCATTGGAAAAGGGAAAGCTGAAGATGTAGCCACTGAAGCTGCTCTCTGAAAACCTGGGAATTCTCTTTATATAAAGCCTATCAGCAGTTAAAACTGTTTTATCTCACTGGAGCAGAGCTGCCAAACTGACCTGAGGGTCAGTGTCTTCATATTACAGATGAGAAATTCAGAGACTACTCAAACTATAACATGAAGTAAAGATACCTGATTTGTGGCCTTCATAAATCCAGTCTTCTATTTAGGGAAAAAAAAAGGTTTTGGGATTGATTAACCGTGCCAAGGAGGGATTTGGAAATAACAGACTAGAAACCTCTAGCATTGCTCTAGTTCAAAAAGATAATTGTTAAGTAAACAGAACTTTCAAAGCAAGAGCTTTGCTCTTACATAGCAAATAAGCACTTAATCAGGCATGTAAATGGAAGAGAGGCATCTCAGGTATTTTCTGAAGGTAATTTAGGGGCACTTAGTACTGCTGTTATGTGCTCAAGTTGGTACCCCTAGTAGATTTATCAAAGTGGTCAAAAGAGATTTTGAGAAACTAAATAAAGGTTCTTCAGAGCTACACAGGAGACTGAAGATCATCCTGGAAATGCCAAAATTGCTGGGAAGTACTTCAGATTTATTTTTCCTTCTTACTTCTGGAAAAAAAGGGCTCTTATTAGTTCCATGTTTGAGGAACACAGAAAAATTCTTGCTAAAGCAGAAGAAGGATAGTAGGAAAATTCACAGAAGAAGCTGTGTAATAAAGAATTGAATTATGCATGCATACATTTGAAGTTCTATACTCAGAAAAGGTGGCAATGAGGAACATGAGGAAGTACTGGGAAGAGGATGCAAATGTTCTGAGGGGAATTACTGTTGCTCATTTCTCTTCCTCAGCTGGTCAGTCTGCTTTTAGGTGAATTACTGAGAAGATGCGTCACACGTTACGTCTCTATCGCTGCAGAGGTGCTACAGGGTGGTCTTCACACATGTAATTTGCTAGTGTAGGCATGGTTAGGAAAGATGGGGTCCTAGCTGAGCAGGAACCGTAGCAGCACGGGGACCAGCAGTGCCCTCTGGCAGGGGAGCACTGAACACCGTACCCTCATACCTCCGCTCCTCCACACAACACCGCTGTCCGTGGGTCCACACTCTTAGCCAGCTGACAGGGGCCCAGCTTCACAACCGGGGCTTGATCGGTTTTTGGGTACTGTTACTGGAGAAAGGAGTAATATAGGTGTTCTTCATGGAAGGGACTAAATACACTTGTTTGGTGGTTCTCTAGTCAAAATACAGTGTAAATTCACTTGGACAGATGAGGTATGACTCCTGGAAGCCACTTCGTCATGTTCTATGCGTTTCCTGTTTGACAGCAGTCACCACAAGTTTCCATGAATACTTAGCAGAATGCTATTTAGATATTTTTTCCTATGTATACACTGAACATATTTAGAATAGTGATTTCCTTCACCTTCTTTTTTTCAAGTATTATGAAGAAAAGTGATCTCACCTCCAAAACTGGATAAAATTTGTCCAACTTATGTTATTCTCAAATTTTGACTTATGCATCCGTAAAAAGAAATTAATTACAAAACTAACAGAATTTTCTTGTTAACTATGCACATTTCCAAATGGAAATAAATTGCTTTTAGAGACTGTCTCCTAAATAAACAAAGCTAAATTCAGTGGATAAATTGAATGACATTTTGCATATCTCTTAAAAATATTTTTTTGTGCAAAAAACCAAATAATGAATTTCAAAAAGAGCACTTAGAGTAGACGGAAACATTTAAAGCCAGGCTGAAACTTCAGTCTATACAATAAAAGACACATACCACCAATGTAGGATAATTCAGTGGTTCTTAAAATTACAATCTATTATAGTGAGCCAATCATTTTCTAAATCTGCCATCAAAACCACATACCTCACTTTTTTTTTTTTTTTTTTTTTTTAAGGCAGAAAACCTGTTATTTTCATGACTTAAAGCCATATGGTCTCTCTCAGAGTTTCCTCCACAGCACAAATTTACTTGTAATACTGAGATTAATTCTCTGTTCAGTAAATGCTTGTGAATCACACCTTCACCCTTCAGCAATCCTGTGCCAAAGAAGTGGCACTGCTATATCTACAAACATTTCATTCACCTTGGTTTTCTGAGTGCTGCTCTCAGACTACATTTTCCACAGATCTTATTGATTCTTCATTTTCATGTCTGTCTGTCTCGTGTTCAGTCTCTTGCGGTGGATACACTAAAATGTGATTGTAATGGGTGAAGTGACCAGTCTGCTGACCTGATTCAAGGTAGGTTTCTGAGAACAGGCCAAATGATCCCATTTTCATAGACAATAGATCACAAATTGTCTCCCACAGAAGTACTTTGCATTGCCATTAAGCAGTTGTGCTTGTAAATGTGTAAATACTGCTTTACATTTCATAATTAACTTTATTGTGACAAAACCTGATTTTCTATCCACATGATTCTGTCCTCAGGTTGTTTGCAAAATAGTTTATAGAAGACAGTTCTGTACTGAATTTTGATTATTTTAAAGCATATTTTGGCAATGGTGAATACATTATAGTTTCCAATCTCACTCTGAGAGAAATAGGTAAAGTTGCTCTTTAGGGAGGAGACTTTCCTTTTCTCTGTGTGTGTATGTATGTATACAGAGACTTCCACAGTCCTTGGTGCTGCCAGTCCTTTGCTGGAGCTCGCAAAGCCACCTGTATAATGAGAATAATGAGATATTGGGAGGAGAATAAGCAACATAAATCAACAGTGTTTTATGTTCCTGGTGAGTCAACGTTTCTAATAGATACAGCTTGAAACTAATTTGGCACCACACTTAAAATATCCCAAGACCTCTTCTTGTTCATGTTTTCAGAGGTCTTGCCACAGTTATGATAGAAGTAGGAACTACTGGCTTCACTTCCCAAGCTTTTTTTTTTTTTTTTTCTTTTACCTTTTGCTACATAAAAGGCTGCTGACATTTCAAATGACAAATCTAGTTTCCTCCAGTTCTCAAAAGAGGAAGCCTGACATGTGAATCAGATACGGCTGCCAAATGGAAATGGTGTCTTTTTGGGCTAAAGCTTCAAAGAAGGGATCCTGTATTAGCAGCACTGAGCTTACTGCATATCTTGAACACAAAGCCAGATAATGACCTTCAAATATGAATATGCAGAAGGCACCTTTACTAGCAGATCTCCCAACTCCCACAAGAAAAAAGGGTTTGGCAGCCAAACTGAGGAAGTTCTGCAATCACTCCCATGTCCATTAGGGAAGGAAAAGCTGCACAGAGGTAAAAAAGGGCAATTTAGGTGGGTGATAAGGTGTGGTGAATATTATTTTTACCTGTCCTTTCAAGTGCTGAGAAGAATCACTGATAGATGAATTAAGTCACGAGCCACGAGGATCAGTTGGTGACTCTACTTTGTTAAAGCTAAAGTAGCAGAGAATCAAGAGTTGAGTGTGTTTGTGAATTTTTTGAGGTAAGGCCACCCATTAGTTTCTTAGACAAAGACTCTTGGTATCTGAAGAGGGAAAAATTCCCTTGTTCTAGTGAAACAGCCTGCACTGTTTCTCTCTTATTTCTCTCTACAGGGTTCTCTTTCACAAGCTTTACTATGGTTGGGATGCAAATTAAAAGACAGGGTGGGGAAACGTAAATTATGACCTATGTCAGAGAAGTTTAAAGCAAAGAGAAATTTAAATGCAAGTGTAAATAAAAACAAGTCAATATAAATAAAAGTAGAGGTCACATCTACTCAGCACAGTCACTGTTGTTTTTATTGTGGGAGTGACAAGGGACTCCAGCAGAAACACAGATTCCCGCTGTGCTCACTGCTGCTCAAAGACAGAATGTAACAGGTACCTCTGCCACCAAAGCCTTCTAAGTACAGCCTAATTTATTCAACATCTTTACAGAAGAATGTGTTCTAGAAGAAAGTCACATTTCTTTGAAAGAGGGAAGACACCGCAGAATATTCCATACTGTCACAAAAGGAATTGCATCAGAAATGCTTTCACTGATTCCACTGCAAAGAGAAGAAATTTATATCTTTTTCACATAGATCTCTTTAGAGATCATGTTATTTACAGTTCTCAGGAAAGTAGGGCCTTTCCCAACCCCCTTTTGAGAAAACTGTATATAATTATGGAACAGCACTGAGTGGCCTTAAAGCAAAAGTGTCCAGTGTGTTCTGAAAAAAAAAAAAAAAGTTTAGGACACTATATGAATCATCTTTATTATCACAAAAGGAAGCATCCAATTAGAAACAGACGTCTGAAATTTTGAGTGAGGGCATGGCAGACCACAGAGATTGGTAAAGTGAGGAAAAAGCATAATAACACGCTTGTGTTAGGCTGGTATACTATTTAGTACCAGCGCAACTGTGGATCAGAAGAATGTTACTTGCCAAATAATGTTTTTGCTTTAGTGGTCTGGATACAGTTACAAAGTAACTGTGAATGACAATCTTGGCATATAAATGGTTAGCAGATATTCGTTCCAGAATTTAGGCAGCTGTCTGGTGCAACCCGATATATTTTGTAAGTACTTTTCCATATAAAATGTCTCACAGAAGGCTTTACAGCTAATCACCCTTTCTACATGCATATACAAGAGGATACCAGTTGCAATATAATCCATATTTGGCATATAGAGACATCGCATAGGCAGAGGCCAATGAATTAAGATCTACTGTAAAAGCAGACACTTGTAAACAGCAGCTAATTAAGAGTTTATCGGCATGTGACTAGGCACAACAGACCCTAATATTTCAGTAAAGCATAGTAGTATGTGCAAGCTCAGCTGTCATATCTTATCGGATTGGAGGCTTACGTGAGGTGAGGACATGGCACTGCACACAGCCCTGCACTGTACGGGGAAGCAGCAGTGTAGAGTACGACGGGATGGTTCTGCTATAAATCCTCATCACTGCTTATATTTTTCAGAATTAAAACCTTACAAAAATGCCTACTCAATACAATTTTACCTTTAGTAAGGGAAGACACTGGGCTCTTTTTCCTAAAAACAGAAAACAAGAACTAAGTAAGGTATTAATATGAAAAAGCATCCTATGTTATCAGAAGACAGCTGCTTTCACAACACTGAAGAAGCAGCTGAAAAAAAGGAACAATGTCATTAACTGCTGCTGGACGTTCCCCCATATGCATATGATATGATTGTATGAAATATATAAGCACATCATTCTTTCAGTGGGAGAAACGTGGCAGAACTGAAGTGGTACTTGTTATGCCAGTCTGAAGAATATTCTAATTTCCTTCCATTTTCTGTTAGTCCTACACAACTCCCATTTTCCTCACCACAAAGTAGCAAAGGTCACACAGCAATCATATGAAACAGATACTTTCTATTTAACCTTTTAACTTGTGTTCCCTCCATCAGGATCACTAATTGTGCAGCTTAGGGGTCATTCAAAGTCTCACAGCTTTTCAGCATTGCTGAGGGGCCAGCTGGGACAGTCAAATATCCTGAATGATCAGGCTTCAGTTTGGCAGGGGTGAGTCTCTAATTGTCTAGTGTCAGTATCATTACAAAAAGTCTTGTTTCCAAGTCTTCCAGATCTGTTTTCTCAGCATCAGAAGAAGATTCATTACTGATGCTTCAGATGTTTCATGCAGGCAACCTGGCTTTTGGAGTTCCAGGGGCATTAGACAGAAAGTACTGCTGAAATCCAGAAACTCTGAGGGAATGGAAAAACCTTTGATCTGGAAAAGCTTCTTAAAAAAAGGGAAGAGACTGTCCTTTCTGTCAATGCAGAAAGTAAACCTGACAGAGTCATTTGCTTTTTGAAAAGCAGAAATGTGATTCTGAGTTACGTCAGAATCCAACTGACTGTAATTTTAATCCTTACAAACATTTATTAACAAGGACCAACTGTTTACAGTCCCTATCAAAGGCAAGTAGTAGCCATCAAATGAAGATATTAGCTGCAAAGATCAAAGCAGAATGGGTAGTAGACCTGTGGAACTTGTTACCAGAGGACACTGGATGCAGGAAGCTTACAGGATTTCAAGGAAATGTTGGCTAACTGGGAGAGAGATCTGTTGGTAGATTACTGAACAAACCGTATCAGGTTTATGAAGTCTTCCAATCTGAAAGAATCAAGATGCTGAGAGAGTGCTAGAGGGTATATGTCTGATCAGTTTTTACTGAGTTTTATGCATCTGCGAACATAGTTGGAGATAGAATATGGGGCTAGACAAACCCTAGGATCTTCTGTTCTTATGTAAAGAAATTTATGAATTACAAACTTGGTTATCAGGATCTTCCACATATCAGGGAATGCTGACAACATACTCATCCTGTTCTTACATTCTTCTGTAGGTCCCTGCTGTTGATCAGTGCTGGAGACAGGATGTGGGACTACATGGACATTCAGATCTAGTATATCTGTTCTCCTGTTCAAGAACAGCAATCTAATTCAGGATACTACTCTTCCAGTCACCTTTGTTATGAAGACCGGACAGAGGCATCTTCTGGCATATCCTACTGTTTTTCATGTGTCAAATAATCTCTGTGGGTAATTCCAGAAAAAGGAAGTAAAAACAGAGCACTTAGGAGAATGACTGTGATCGTGGCTTGGTTCCACAGCTGCAAAGCTTTGAAACCCCCCACTATTCACAGTCTTACAGAATATAAGAACATTACAATTGGTCTCAAAAATTTTAAGAACAGTTGTTTATATAAACAACCCTTTTATCTTCAAACAATGTCTTTTGGTCTAAATACTGCACCTATGATCATAAATTTCTGCTTATTATGTGGCTTAAAATAAACAAACAAAGGACAATAGAAAAATTGCAGTAGGCCCTTTTGCTTAATTTCCTGAAAATGCAGAAGTGGCTTCTTGGTGGGACTTTCCAGACGTATGTACTCAAGTCAGTTTTCTCTGAAACCACAAAAATGTCTCAAAGTTTATGCCTGTTTGTAATTGTACATTTTAGAACATTTCTGATTCTCTGTTAGTCAGAACTTGATGAAATATTACAGGAATGTGTGCTTAATTTTTTTTAATGCTAAAGCTAACAAAGGATGATTTTCAAAAAATATCCAAGTCAGACATCTAAGTTCTTTTTCAAAAGTGACTTTTCCATTCAGAAGCCTAAGTTCCAGTGAAAAGTCATGTATTGAAGTCATGTATTCATGAGATGTTTAATCAAGGAAAAAAATGTTTTAAGTAATTAGCTAGGACTGTTTACACACTGAAATGTAAAATGTCATCTAAGGTCACTACCTAAACTTATAGGAAAGGCTTTTTTCTGCCCATATTAGTACTACATGCAAAATATAGAGGAAAAGGTCTACAGAAATTGCCAGAATGGGGATTTAAAATGCAGTTTTAATGATGCCAGAACAGAGAGACTTGGTTTTTCACAGTCTTCTACATTATGAAATTTATTAACATCCGTGCTTAAAAACAGTGAGTGGGAGTAAAGGTTTCCAAAGGTCCGTGGTGACTTTTAATGACCATAAGCAACAAGGTAGCAAATGTCCAATTTCAGCACCATCTACATATCACTGTTTTCTTTTTCACTGAGTCATGGTGTAATATGGAACTTCCCTGATCCAGTGAGGTCTATGTATTTTATACTCTGTCCATTAACATGTTGCAAGCAAGCTGTGGTACCTTTTTTTCTGATTTGATGTCAGACACCATAAACCTAAAGTGTGACTGTCAAACTTCGTCCTCAAACTGTGAAAAGCCTGTTCTATATGCTCAAAAGGACAAGTATTCTGCAATGAAACTTTTTCTATTAGTCATATGCATTTAATATTTCACTGATGATATGTAAAGATTTTGCAAGGTGCAATGAATGTAGTTTTACCAAAAAGGCTGCTAAATTAAGTGGCAGGGATTTATACTAAATGTCATTGTTCGCTAGCTTGCTTCTGCAGTTTGAGTACCTGCTTTCTAGAAGTTCTCTTCACACTGACCCCCTGAAAAGAATTCCTGGATTCCTTTAATAAAAATGTATTAGACCATGAAAAAAAATCTTGAGTTAAATGGAAAAGAGGGAGAGCATAGGTAAAACTTCAGAACCATGTGGCTGTACTGTGGAAGCACGTAACAAGTGACACTGCTGGGGAACATGAAAATCCCTTAATCTAAGTGAGTCTGCATCTGATTTTATACATAAATGATACAAAGACAGAGTTTCTAGTTTTCAAGAGGATCACGCAGAAGACAATTTCTCAGTAAGGGCAGGAAGAAAGGAAGGAACTATGAGCCAGGAAGGAGAGCCATTAATGGCTTTTTTTTTTTTTTTTTTTTTTTTTTTTTTCCTCAAAATAGCACAAGGGAAATGGCAGCTGAAAGAAAGAATTAAGTCTAAGAAGCTTTCAGGAATTTGCATGGGAATTGATCAGCTGTGAATGAATGTACTTGTCAATTTTTGGTACAATTTACAGGAGGAAGATGTAAAAGCACAGTCATTTATGACTTTGATAATGTAGGAGTGCTTACATATATTTTGCTGTCTTAGCTCTTGCTAGCTACCACTAATTGCTGATAAAATTTAAAGTAAAACCTGAATAGATGGTCAGGTCTCAGGCCAGAAAACTTGAGCCATTTTTGTAGATTACAGTTTCAGTCCTATTTTTAAGCATTTCAAAACACATGGCTCAGATTTTTGTCTATTTTACAAATATCTTGACAGTATCTGGCGCAGAAATGGTCTAGTTCAAGTCAAAAGAAAGTTTAGTCTGAAATTCAGTATATTTTACAGTCCCATTCATAGAATAAGCATCTGAAGTAACTAAGGAACAGATAATGTGCCTCCAGAAGAATATAGTGCAAGTTGGTCTCTTCTTAAATGAAAAAAAAAAGAGGCAGATTTCCCTAAATTTGCAAAAGAAAGATTATTCAAGTCTATACATTTTTGTGGGTGTCTTGACAAAGAACTGTTCACAGCTGTTGATGTTAGATTTTGGCCTCTACATAATGGATTTGGATGTGAATAGCTAAGAGGTGATTCTTGAATACAAACTTTAAAAATATTAAAAGTGGAGACTCTTAAGGAAGTGTTGGGAAAACTCTGCAGTACAGCGGGTATGTAACACACCTCAAGGATTTCCAGGAATCAGACTTATGTGCTCCTTGATGTCTCCTATATGCCCTTCATGGAACAAGTATTTCTGTGATTTAATTTTTAGTCACATACGTTTACCACTTCATTGAAGAATTCTGAAAATTTTACAAGAAAGCACAGAGAGGATGCGGTCTGCACATGTAACATCCAGGAATTTGTTTCTTCACATAAAAGCCTACCCTAATATTTTTTGATGTGTACCAATAGCTAGACAGAGAAATAAAGAATATGTCAGTAAATATGAAAGTCTTGCCAAAAATATGTTGCATGCTCAGTCTTGAGATGCTAGAATGAAGATTTAATTTCTCAGTTATGTAAAGTGTGGCCGTTTATTCCTATATAAGATGAATATGAATTGCTACAAACCAGACTTTGATCACTGAACACAGAAATCCATTTTTGCTCCATCTATTTCTAGGTTAAATTTCCTGTCAATCCATATTGGAAAACATTTATTCAGGGAGGGATAGAAGGGAAACCTCTGGATCCAAGCTAAGGCAGCTTCTGATACATCATTTGTACAGATGACTGTGAATTTATAGCCATCCAGCCCTGTAGACTGTACAAACCAAAGTGAAAGAGACCCTCGATCTGTGAAGACAAGAATTCTTTCTGTGCACTTGCATCCATCTTCACCACCATGCTGGTGAGTCTTCTTGGTAGCAGCTGCAGAGGTAGCTTCAAGAAGCACTATGCCTCTGCTCTGTGTTATCTTCCTATTAGATTTTTATAGAGAAATCCAGAGAGGATTGTGATTCAGAGAACAGCTGCTTCCTTGATTTGCCTCTTCCTGTTCTCACTCAAAGGCTGCTGTACGTAAGCAGAAGGGCATCAGTGGGGTCGCAGGCAGGGAGGGGTGGAAGCCATGCCCCAAAATAAGTACTGCTTTCCTCAAAACACAGGAGGAGAGACACTTAAAGATACCTACTTCTTTTTTATTCAGTTCAAAGAAGAATTTGGATGGAGTGCAGCATAAAGGTTTTTGGACACTGAGTAATATCCCAATTCCAAAGTACGAAAGTAAGAGGAAATAGTGTCATTATATCTAATGACTCCTAGATTTTAAAATATCTGTGAAAATTCTTAACACAGTTAGTAAGGAAACATACACCAACTGTTCAGAATTAGAAATTGTCTAAAAATCTTCACAAAAATCTGGGTTACAGTTTATATCCTACTCAAAGTACGATTTCCCTATGCTTCACCAACACCTGGAGTCTAGTATGTATTTGACTACCCGTGGTAGGCAGAATTGTTTAATTTAGCTTTCTATATACAGCCTGTAGGTTAGGAACAGCAGACCGTACTCTGCAATTTTAGTGATTGTTGTCTGTTTACCATAATTACAGAGATATTTTAAACTTCCACATTTTGTTGTAGGCAAAATATTAGGTAGGGAATAGCAGCAGAACATTTTGAGTAATCTGTTATTGTGGACACATCCTGAAGACTAGCTGAAGCTATATTTAGTTGCTATGTGGTTAACTGTGACTAGACTGAGGATGTTATTTTTTGTTTTGTGTTTGAAGTTGCAAACGTTGATTTCTGCAGTCTGAAATTGCTCAGTTAAAGAAATAATAATCTCAGTTTTAATTCAAAGCTGTGCATGTGCACACACACATGCAGATTTTTCCTGTTATTTTCTGGTGACTATTTCATATTGCTGTAGCCCAATTTAGTTCAGTTAAGTTCCTCTGGAAGCAAAGTACCTGAACAATATAAAAATATAAATTCACATCCAACTCCAGTATAAACCTTAATAAGGATATATCCTTAATATATTCTTTACATACATTTATACAGATCCAGATCCTGTATCCTGATCTTGTTCCTGCTAAAGAGGATCAGAGAACACTGTAAGGGACAGAAGTTTAAGAAAAACATAGACAGAAGTTACTCAGCAGGTACATTTTAAATGATAAGTCTTTTAAAAAGACCTATACAGCTTTTAAAGAAATCTTTTAAAATTGGTAGTATTTCTAGCTGCAAGGGTTTGATTTAGCATTTGGGGTTAAGCTGTGACTGCCATAACCTCCTCTTAGTTTTGTGGCTACTGTAAGTGCCATCAGCAATTACAGTCTCTGTTCAGGGAAGTTCAGGAATTCCTTTGCTACAGGATCAGGAGCCCAGAGGCACGAGGGATGGGGAAGGAAGCCGAATCATGCTGTTTCCTCTGCACAGGACAATACAGTTAGTAAATTATAGGCATTATTTGCAAAAAGCATAGGCGAGTTGTGCAACAATTTAAATAATTGATTTTGAGCTAAGGCTAAAGTTCTGTTTTTATCAAAGTTTCCATCTATTTCACTGAAGCCATAAAGGAATTTTGTGGCTAAAGTTTACCAAGATGTGCAATTAATAAATGTTTATATTGTTTTGTTATATGTGTGGAGCCTGCACTGATATAGTCTTATTTGTTTCTACTGCAATTTTCTGGACTTTTGATAAACAGAAAGGTTGCTCTTAGTAGGATGTACAACATGTACCTTTCTTAGGACACAAAGGATCACCCATGAAGCTCTGGCTTTCAAGGACTGAATTAATCATAAAACGTATAGAAATACTAAATTTGAAGCAATCAGTCAATGCTTCCAGATAATATTTTTCCCAAATTTGTCATAACCTCTCTGCAAGAAATTCCCCTTTCTGCTTCTCTAGCAATAGAATCGTTCACAGGGATGCTTCCTAATCCACATCAGGCAAAACCAGATGGTAAATTCATGTGTTAGCTAAAGTAGTTTGCCAGTTTTTAACACTGAAAATTAGGGAGTGCTCCAAGGAACCTCTCTCCTGACAAGCAGTGAGGACCAGTAACCTTTAAAACAAGAGAGGTGATGCAGCTGGAGTTATAAAATCTACATAACAGCATAAGAATTACAAATTGTTCCTGCCCTTTTCAAAAGAGTACATGTCTGCTGCTTAAGTCACATAGATACTCCTGAAAATTTTGCCCTTTGTTAGTAGGAAATGACCCATGTTTCCAGGAGATCCAAACATGTTAATTATGGGAAGATCCTAGGCATTTTAGGAGCACACATGGTGTTTTCCAGCTTGTAGTATGTACTCAATCAATTCAAGAGACCAGTCTAGAGAGAGTCTGAAACAGTATCCCTCGAAATACACACAGTATTTCAAATCCTCAGTACCAATTGTTTTATTCTCTGTATCCCAGCTCCTTTTTGGCTTCCACATTTACTGGTAGCAACTTTAACTCTGAACAAATCAGAATTGTTTTGTCAGCTTTCTTTCAAAAATAGTTTTTCAAAATGCAATTTAGACAGCTGCTCCACCACATTTGCTTCAGATTTATGCCAAAACCTTTTCTTCTTCATCCATATGCCTCTAGCCTCTTTCAGCTACTCATGAACCCTATGATCTCTGGAGATTTATCTCTGCTCCTAATCAAAACAGTCAACTGTTTAGCAAAGGCTATGGGCCATGCTCAAAGAAGTTGACTTTAGGCATACATAGGGCTACTCTTCCTCAGTCACCTATATTAAGTGGAGAGAGAAGGCCTCAGGATGATAATGTGACTAGAACTGTCAGTTGTTGAATGTCAAAATGTCAAATGTCAACCCCATATTACATACAGATGAGAAAACCCTGCCTTCTGAGATATTCATAAACCTTTCTACATGCCAGGTAAAAGAGTGCTCTGTATTTTCAGACAAACCTGCAGTAATCATCCTAAACTGCTTTGTAAAGTACAGGTAGCTATAATTATCCTCACAGTACAGCCTGGGTAAACCAAGGCACAGGAAGATTTAGTGATCATTTGAAGATATGAAGCATGTCAGCATCAGAAAACCTGATTGTTTGGCTTCTGTGTATCATTTGACCCCCTTACAATGCATACGTTCTCAAGGCAAAAACTGTATTACAGTAGGTAAGACAAGAATAGAGTTTTAGCTAAAAACATTATCTGGCAAAGAGTCAGTATTAATCATGATTAATACTGCAGCCACCCAGATCCAGCTGTACCACATTTCAGTCTAAGACAAATAAAATCTTCTTCCTGTATTATGTGTTGGCCACTCCCGTATGACCTTCTAATGATCTCCTGTGCTGTTCAGTGGCTTATACACACCTTAGCAGAATCTCGTAGAATCACAGAATCACTGAGGTCAGAATAGACCTCTGGAGATCATTCAATCCAATGTCCTGCTCAAGCAGGGTCAACTAAAGCAACAATTATCATTCCTCAGGGCTTTGTCAAGGTTAGTTTTGAGTATCTCCAAAGATGAAGACTCCGTGACCTCTCTGTGCAACATGCTCCACAGTAAAAAAGTTTTTTCTTATGTGTAAATGGAATTTCCTGTATTTCAATTCCTGCCCATTGCCTATTGTCCTTCCATTGAGCACCATGAAGAAACTGGCTTTGTCTTCTTTGCTGCCTCTTGTGCCCCAGTATTTATACAGATTGATAAAATGCCCCCCGAGCCTTCTCTTCTCCAGGCTGAAAAATCCCAGTTCTACCAGCCCCTCCTTGTATGGCAGATGCTCCAGTCCCTTAATTGTTATCATGACCCTTTGCTAGATCAGCTCTACTAAGCCCATGTCTCTTATACTGGGGAGCCCAGAACTGGCCCTAGCACTCCAAATATGGCCTCAACAATGCTTAGAAGAGGGAGAGGATCACCTCCCTTGGACTTTTGGCAATGGTCTTCCTAATGTAGCCCAGGATGTTGGGTTTTGGCCTACTTTGCTGCTGGCTTGTGCAGCAGTATGCCCTCATGTTTTTCTGCTAAACTCCTTTCCAGCCAGTTGGCCCTCAACTTGTACTGGTGTATGGAAGTGCAGGAGTTTGTTGAACTTCATGAGATTCCTGTCAGTCTGTTGAGATCTCTTTTAATGGCAGCACAACCCTATGATGTATTGTCTGCAAAGTCTCTGAGGGTGCATTATTCTCCATCATCCACATCATTAATGAAGATGTTAGACAATATGGGGCATTAGTACTAATTTGTATGACCACACCAGGAAAAAAAAAATTAGTCTGGAAGTGGCTGCAATGGATTATAACAATCTGCTTCTGTTCATGGTGAAAAACATGATTTTTATAACTGCTTCCTAAAAAAGATGAGATGTTATCATTTGTCTACACCATCCCCCCCTTTTCTTCTTTTCCTTCTAAGCAGGAAAATTCAATACAGTCCCATTCCTATCTGAGCGACCTTCTTTGATTTTCCTTCTAGTTCTTTTTCATGGTCCATCTAATTTATTGCACTTGGCCAGCATGCCAGTGTCTACCAGCTGCCAGCTGTTTAAAGAAAATAAAGAGAAGAAGCATCCATACTAAACCATTTCTCTGTCTTTCATGAAAACAGTTTGCATTCTGCACAAAAAAATTCATCCGTGGTGTAAGGGAATTGACGTCAGTACTGTTACACCCAGGATGATTTTGGCCCTGCATATCTATTATGCAATACTTTCAGATGCACAATTCTGCGATGAACAAATGACTGCCAGATGTGAGAGTAGTATATTCTGCTTTTTTTGAGGTCCATAACAAATTCTCATGTGTGGACTGTAAACTTCCTCAGCATATGTATGTGTATATACTTTAAGAATAATTCTATAGAAAATATTTTAAATGGCAACATAAGAAAGAATAACAAAAAAACCCCTACAGTTATTGCTCTTAAAAAAATAAAGCTCTTATAACTTACTTCCATACATGTGACACAGGCTCCTCCTTCCTTCTTGCCAGGCAGAAACTGGCACCTTCTACCAAAACACTGACTACATCCAGCTTTGGGAGAGAAGCCCCTGGAAGGGAGAGAAGATAAAACTGGTCTCTTTTCTTGTCCCAAAGTCATGATGGAATGCTCTATAAAGACACCTGTAGTTAAAAAATTATAAGCGTCACAAGATGTGGGGAAGAATCCAGCGGCAAGAAGCCATCCATTGGCTTTCCAAGTATATCCACAATATTTTTCAATGAATCATAGTAAAAAACCCATGAATTTTTCAAAGCTGTATTTCTGCATTTAAACATCTAAGTAAAGACCTAAAAGTCCTGAATATTCATTGTTCCTACAGATTTAATCTTGATTTCATGCGAGTAGGTCATGGCAATGACAAGCTTTGCAAGGATACTTCACCAAATACTGTTTTTCTTTTATGCTGATTCCTGCCCTTTATGACAAACACCTTGGATTGCTGGGTCTTCTTGAAAAGATCTTCCCACCTAAACAGCTCTTTACAACTGCTTCTTTTGCCTACTGTCTAGGATCCTAATGCTACTGATACTGCCTCTAGCAGTTTACTGCAGAAAATAAATAGCTCAAGTGAGGAAAAAAGTTCCTTCCAGATCATGTTTTCACAGCATTTTATTGAAATCTCATCTATAAACGTGGGTGATAACTAGAAAACACTTCTTGCCTTATCCTTTATTTTCATTTGTTCTTTGTGCTTGTATTTGTTTTGTGTGGCAAGGTGTGGGGGGGCTACAGGGGTGGCTTCTGTGAGAAGCTGCTGCAAACTTCCCCCATGTCTGACAGAACCAAAGCCAGCCGGGTCTAAGACGGACGTGCCACTGGCCACGGCCAAGCCCATCAGTGACAGTGGTAGTGCCTTTGTCGTAACATATTTGAGAAGGGGAAAAAAACCCTGCGCAACACCAACTCCAATTGCAGCCAGAGAGAGGAGTGAGAATGTGTGAGAGAAACAGCTCTGCAGACACCAGGGTCAGTGAAGAAGGAGGGGGAGGAGGTGCTGCAGGCGCTGGAGCAGAGATCCCCCTGCAGCCCATGGTGAAGGCCCTGGTGAGGCAGCTGTGCCCCTGCTGCAGCCCAGGGAGGTTAACGGTGGGGCAGATCTCCACCTGCAGCCCGGGGAGGACCCCATGCTAGAGCAGGTGGGTGACAAAGGAGGCTGTGACCCTGTGGGAAACCCACGCTGGAGCAGGCTCCTGGCAGGACCTGGGGATCCATGGAGAGAGAAGCCCATGCTGGAGCAGGTTTGCTGGCAGGACCCCTGTGACCCC